>NC_088376.1:65644924-65947954 GCF_037993035.2 Macaca fascicularis | reverse complement strand
AGGATCCAGTTTCAGCTTTCTAATTATTTCTAGCCAATTATCCCAGCACCATTTATTAAATAGGGAATCCTTTCCCCATTTCTTGTTTCTCTCAGGTTTGTCAAGGATCAGATGGCTGTAGATGTGTGGTGTTATGTTTGAGGACTCTGTTCTGTTCCATTGGTCTATATCTCTGTTTTGGTACCAGTCCCATGCTGTTTTGGTTACTGTAGCCTTGTAGTATAGTTTGAAGTCAGGTAGCGTGATGCCTCCAGCTTTGTTCTTTTGACTTAGGATTGTCTTGGAGATGCGGGCTCTTTTTTGGTTCCATATGAACTTTAAAGCAGTTTTTTCCAATTCTGTGAAGAAACTCATTGGTAGCTTGATGGAGACAGCATTGAATCTATAAATTACCTTGGGCAGTATGGCCATTTTCACGATATTGATTCTTCCTATCCATGAGCATGGTATGTTCTTCCATTTTTTTGTGTCCTCTTTGATTTCACTGAGTAGTGGTTTGTAGTTCTCCTTGAAGAGGTCCTTTACATCCCTTGTAAGTTGGATTCCTAGGTATTTTATTCTCTTTGAAGCAATTGTGAATGGAAGTTCATTCGTGATTTGGCTCTCTGTTTGTCTGTTACTGGTGTATAAGAATGCTTCTGATTTTTGCACATTAATTTTGTAACCTGAAACTTTGCTGAAGTTTCTCATCAGCTTAAGGAGATTTTGGGCTGAGACAATGGGGTTTTCTAAATATACAATCATTTAATCTGCAAACAGGGACACTTTGACTTCTTCTTTTCCTAATTGAGTACCCTTTATTTCTTTCACTTGCCTGATTACCCTAGCCAGAACTTTCAACATTGTGTTGAATAAGAGTGGTGAGAAAGGACATCCCTGTCTTGTGCCAGTTTTCAAAGGGATTTTTTCCAGTTTTTGCCCATTCAGTATGATATTGGCTGTGGGTTTGTCATAAATATCTCTTACGATTTTGAGATACGTTCCATCAATACCGAATTTATTGAGAGTTTTTAGCATGAAGGGCTGTTGAATTTTGTCAAAGGCCTTTTCTGCATCTATTGAGATAATCATGTGGTTTTTGTCTTTGGTTCTGTTTATATGCTGGATTAGGTTTATTGATTTGCGTATGTTGAACCAGCCTTGCATCCCAGGGATGAAGCCCACTTGATCATGGTGGATAAGTTTTTTGATTTGCTGCTGGATCCGGTTTGCCAGTATTTTATTGTGGATTTTTGCATTGATGTTCATCAGGGATATTGGTCTAAAATTCTCTTTTTTTGTTGTGTCTCTGCCAGGCTTTGGTATCAGGATGATGTTGGCCTCATAAAATGAGTTAGGGAGAATTCCCTCTTTTTCTATTGATTGGAATAATTTCAGAAGGAATGGTACCAGCTCCTCCTTGTACCTCTGGTAGAATTCAGCTGTGAATCCATCTGGTCCTGGACTTTTTTTCGTTGGTAGGCTATTAATTATTGCCTCAATTTCAGAGCCTGCTATTGGTATATTCAGGGATTCAGCTTCTTCCTGGTTTAGTCTTGGAAGAGTGTAAGTGTCCAAGAAATTATTCATTTCCTCTAGATTTTCTAGTTTATTTGCATAGAGGTGTTTATAGTATTCTCTGATGGTAGTTTGTATTTCTGTGGGGTCGGTGGTGATATCCCCTTTATCTTTTTTTTATTGCGTCTATTTGATTCTTCTCTCTTTTCGTCTTTATTAGTCTTGCTAGCGGTCTACCAATTTTGTTGATCTTTTCAAAAAACCAACTCCTGGATTCATTGATTTTTTGGAGGGTTTTTTGTGTCTCTATCTCCTTCAGTTCTACTCTGATCTTAGTTATTTCTTGCCTTCTGCTAGCTTTTGAATGTGTTACTTCAAAGAGAATGAAATACCTAGGAATCCAACTTACAAGGGACGTAGAGGACCTCTTCAAGGAGAACTACAAACCACTGCTCAGTGAAATAAAAGAGGACATAAATTAATGGAAGGACATTCCATGTTCATGGATAGGAATAAACAATATCATGAAATGGCCATACTGTCCAAGGTAATTTATAGATTCAATGCCATCCCCATCAAGCTACCAATGAGTTTCTTCACAGAATTGGAAAAAACTGCTTTAAAGTTCATATGGAACCAAAAAAGAGCCCGCATCTCCAAGACAATCCTAAGTCAAAAGAACAAAGCTGGAGGCATCACGCTACCTGACTTCAAACTATACTACAAGGCTACAGTAACCAAAGCAGCATGGTACTGGTACCAAAACAGAGATATAGACCAATGGAACAAAACAGAGTCCTCAGAAATAATACCACACATCTACAGCCATCTGATCTTTGATAAACCTGAGAGAAACAAGAAATGGGGAAAGGATTCCCTATTTAATAAATGGTGCTGGGATAATTGGCTAGCCATAATTAGAAAGCTGAAACTGGATCCTTTCCTTATTCCTTATACAAAAATTAATTCAAGATGAATTAGAGACTTAAATGTTAGACCGAATACCATAAAAACCCTAGAAGAAAACCTAGGTAATACCATTCAGGACATAGGCATGGGCAAGGACTTCATGTCTGAAACACCAAAAGCAACAGCAACAAAAGCCAAAATTGACAAATGGGATCTCATTAAACTAAAGAGCTTCTGCACAGCAAAAGAAACTACCATCAGAGTGAACAGGCAGCCTACAGAATGGGAGAAAATTTTTGCAATCTACTCATCTGACAAAGGGCTAATATCCAGAACCTACAAAGAACTCAAACAAATTTACAAGAAAAAAACAAACAACCACATCCAAAAGTGGGCAAAGGATATGAATAGACATTTCTCAAAAAAGGACATTCATACAGCCAACAGAAACATGAAAAAATTCTCATCATCACTGGCCATCAGAGAAATGCAAATCAAAACCACAATGAGATACCATCTCACACCAGTTAGAATGGCAATCATTAAAAAGTCAGGAAACAACAGGTGCTGGAGAGGATGTGGAGAATTAGGAACACTTTTACACTGTTGGTGGGATTGTAAACTAGTTCAACCATTATGGAAAACAGTATGGCGATTCCTCAAGGATCTAGAACTAGAAGTACCATATGACCCAGCCATCCCATTACTGGGTATATCCTCAAAGGATTCTAAATCATGCTGCTATAAAGACACATGCACATGTATGTTTATTGCGGCACTATTCACAATAGCAAAGACTTGGAATCAACCCAAATGTCCATCAGTGACAGACTGGATTAAGAAAATGTGGCACATATACACCATGGAATACTATGCAGCCATAAAAAAGGATGAGTTTGTGTCCTTTGTAGGGACATGGATGCAGCTGGAAACCATCATTCTCAGCAAACTATTGCAAGAACAGAAAACCAAACACCGCATGTTCTCACTCATAGGTGGGAACTGAGCAATGAGATCATTTGGACTCAGGAAGGGGAATATCGCACACCAGGGCCTATCAGGTGGTGGGGGTAAGGGGGAGGGATTGCATTGGGAGTTTTACCTGATGTAAATGATGAGTTGATGGGTGCTGACGAGTTGATGGGTGCAGCACAGCAACATGGCACAAGTATACATATGTAACAAACCTGCACGTTATGCACATGTACCCTAGGACTTAAATTCTAATAAAAAAAAAAAATAAGAAATAAATAAAATCTAAATTTTAAACACTTTCAACTGTGAATGAGGGTGTTTGGCGATATTTTAATCCCAGCAAGTGACATTTAAAAAAATGAGTCACAGGATTATCAATTGATACAAAGAATACTTTCCTTAAAAAATTAGTACTTGGTAATTTTTCTAGAATGAGGTTTTAAGTAAGTACATGCCTATAGATGTCTTCTCAATAAACTTCTATAAATTTTTATAAAGACAAAATAGTGTGTAGAGCACTTGCACATATACAAAAATAAGTTAAAAATATCTAAAATTCTGATAATTTTAGCTACCATTTATATAGGCATAATTTCTTCAAGTGTTTTGTATAATGTGGAATTTTATCATTAAGAAAATCTTTTTCTTCCATAAAACTATTCAAAGCCATTATTACCTTTCAACTAACATAACACCTACAAGTTCACATAATGCAGGAAATCTGGTGACTTATACTATTAGCATATATCTTCTCATGTATAATTTATTATTCTGAAAGTTTAACTTTTTATTTTCTTTCTTTCTTGTACTGTAGGCATAGTGTTCAATTTCAGTTAAGCTTTTCATCTTCCTTCCATCTCAATTGTGAAGGTCGAACTGAATATAATATTCCTTATAAAATCAAAACCAAGGTCAGCCTTTGAATTTTATGATCAAAATTTCCCGCAGGGGAGAAGGCTAAAATCTGGGAATCAATCCAGCAACTGAAGCTAACATGAGCTAATTACTGAACACTTTCCTCTGAAGGTTCTGTTTTTAAAAATAAATTCCCAGATTCAAATTTTACAGCTTCAAATTCAAGACAAAAGTAGAAAAAATGATAGTTATTTCTTTATTGTAAGATGTGATAGTTCAATATACGAAGTCTTATATCAAAATGATCACATCGTGTCCAGCAATTTGGCTTCTTTATCTGGATTCAAAGAATTGAAAGCCACTGTGCAGCATTGTGACATGACATGTCCTATAAAAATCTTCACTTATGCTTCAATGTCAGTTTGTCTATGGAAATTCAGAATTGATTTTCTTCTTAATGGATTATTAATTAATGGGCTGAATAAAGGCAAATCTTCTCATCTTTGAAAATGTCCTTGTAAATGAGAATTAGAGAAAAAAAGAAAATCCTCTACTCAAGTTTTGCTTGTAAATGTATACTCCACCTTTCTTTTACCCATTTATTTTATTGTGTTTATGAGTTTTTTTAAAAAAACATTTAAAGTTATTATTATAAGAATAATAAGTAACTAATTCTCTTCATATGCAATCCACTTTCCATAAATAAATGCTATTAACATCTTGATATATTCCTTTCAAATGTTTAAGAAGATATACACACATCCTCATATTAAGGCTTTGTATACAAGATATTTCAGCATTTGATGAAAAAGTGTGTACTACATATTTTAAAGTAAATGGAATAACGCAGCAGTCCCCAACTTTTTTGGCACCAGAGACCAGTTTCCTGGAAGACAATTTTTTCACAGGATGGGGGTCATATATGGTTTTGAGATGAAAGTGTTCCACCTCAGATCATCAGACATTAGTTAGATTCTTGTAAGGAGTGCACAACTTAGATCCCTGGCATACATAGTTCACAATAGGATTTGATCTCCTATGAGAATCTGATCCTGTTGCTGATCTGACAGGAGGTAAAGCTCAGGTGTAATGCTTGCTCACCCCTTTACTCCTCTCACCCTGGCTCACATCCATGACTGTGCAGTGTGGTTCCTAACAGGCCAGCCACATGCCTCCACAGCCTGGGAGGTGAGGACCCCTGGAATACCACATTTCATAATGTGGCCTTGTTTAATCTTCCTTAGTTTGTCCAAGAGCTAACACATTGTTCCTAATACCTGCCTATTATTTGAAAGCAATATAGTTTGTTTCCAATTTTTCCTCATTGCTTAGTGTTTGAGGTTTCTTGAATAGTTCTTTCACAAAACAGTAAGAACCATCTTTGGTCACAAATCTTTACACATATACAAATTTATTTCTGAAATATTATTTTTGTTCTTTTTTGTTGTATCTTAGATCAATATTTTTCAAGAAAAAATTTAAATCATTAAATATTTAAAATAAATAGAAAAATGAAGACAGAAATGTAATAGCAGTCTTGTTTTAACTTTCAAATTTAACAAGTGCTAAGATTAAGTCATATTTATAGATCTATTAAAAATGAGTTCGATTTCCCATTGAAACGTATTCTCCTCTCTGCACTAACGAAATTCTGATCCTGAAGGATTTGGGTTTACATGTTTTGTCAATGCTTTTATGTTTCACTACAATTTGTAGTATATATCCACCAAATATCTTAATTTGAGATTTTAATGCTTACATGAACTGCACAATACTCAGAAATATACTCAAAGTATAATTCTGAACTTTTTTCAAACATGTCACCCATGTAAGCATGAATAGGTCATGTTCATAAAATTTAAGTGCTGTATTAAATTTACATTTCAGAATATACCAAATTTTATTTTTCCTTTACTCTATTGATAGTTGCTTAGTATATTTATATTTTTACCACTGGAAATAATTCTTCACTCACTTTTCATGAATATATTTCCTTAAACTCATACTCAAGAGATATCATTGTATCAACATGACATCAGCATTGTTTTGTAATGAAATTATTTATATTAAATTCTACAGGATAGGAAACACATTCTCATCATGATAATAATGCCAACTTACAGTCACACTATTAAGTATCAGAGTTAATGCTTTTTCATGTTCTTATCAGCAGTTAATATTTCATTTCATGTAAATTTTATATTAACTTTGCACCAATTTTATGCTTATCGATTGATATTGCTGTGTTTCTTAGATTACCAGATAAATTGAATAAATTCCCATCAGTTGGTGACTATTCAGACTCCTTTATCTGCAAAATGCATTTATATTTTTCTTACTGATTCGTAGAACTTATTAACATGTACTTGATAGTAATTACTTGTTTTATGTGATGTAGATATCTTCTTATAGTCTAGAATAATCTCTCAAATTATTTGTGTGTTTTATTTCATAAAATATTTAATGTAATCAAATATCATATTCCTACCACCTTTAAAAAACAAAACAAAACAAAATCTCACTATGTTTCCATGACTGGAGCGCAGTGGCTATTTATTGGCATGATTGTAGCTCACTACAGCCTTAAACCTTAAACTTCTGGGCTTCTGCCTCAGCTTCCCAAGTAACTACTTTTATAAATTGTCCTCAGGGTTGAGATTCACAGTCAATCATCAACATCCACATAACTTGACTATCAGAATTAATAAACATGACCATGTATGTCAACATGAAATAACAGTTTCAGGGATTTATAGACCGAAAATTTAAGGCTATAAACCAGTAAATAGATTTATTGTCAGCAAACAACTTTTGTACCCAGAAAATATTTTTACTTAAAGACTAAGCTCAGCAAACAACTGACTTAACAAGCAATATTCACTTCAAGATCACCTCATCGTGTCCATCAGACCTAAATTATTATGTCATTGACTTTGCCTAACTCTCATATTTCTTGCCTTGAAATCTCTTAAACCGATTGAGCACAGACTCAAACAGTATAAATATATTCCCCTGGCCAACCAGCTTCTTATAAGAATATTTAAGACTATGGCAAGACGGTGTTGTCTCTTATTTTTTTAAATTTTGTATTCCACCTTAAGTGTTAGGAAACATGTGCACAATGTGCAGGTTTTTTACATAGGTATACATATGCCATGTCTTGGCAACACGGGCCCTTTTTTGGTTCCATATGAATTTAAAGTAGTTTTTTTTTTTTTTTTCAATTCTGTGAAGAAAGTCATTGGTAGTTTGATGGGTATGGCATTGAATCTATAAATTAACTTGGGCAGTGTGGCCATTTTCACAATATTGATTCTTCCTATCCAAGAGCATGGAATGTTCTTCCATTTGTTTGTGTCCTCTTTTATTTCGTTGAGCAGTAGTTTGTAGTTCTCCTTGAAGAGGTCCTTCACATCCCTTGTAAGTTGGATTCCTAGGTATTTTATAGTCTTTGAAGCAATTGTGAATGGGTATTCACTGTCTGTTTGTCCGTTATTGGTGTATAAGAATGCTTGTGATTTTTGCACATTAATTTCGTATCCTGAGACTTTGCTGAAGTTGCTTATCAGCTTAAGGGGATTTGGGGCTGAGATGATGGGATTTTCTAATTATACAGTCATGTCATCTGCAAACAGGGATACTTTGACTCATTGTTTCCTAATTGAATACATTTTATTTCTTTCTCTCGCCTGATTGTCCTGGCCGGAACTTCCAACCCTATGTTGAATAGGTGAGAGAGGGCATACTTGTCTTGTGCCGGTTTTCAGGCACCTTTATCTTGTGCTGGTTTGCAAAGGGAATGCTTCCTGTTTTTGCCCATTCAGTATGATATTGACTGTGGGTTTGTCATAAATAGCTCTTATTATTTTGAGATACATTCCATCAATACTAGTTTATTGAGAGTTTTTAACATGAAGGGCTATTGAATTTTGTCCAAGGCCATTTCTGCCTCTATTGAGATAATCATGTGGTTTTTGTCATTGGTTCTGTTTATGTGCTGGATGACATTTATTGATTAAATGTAATCAATGTTAAACCAGCCTTGCATCCCAGGGATGAAGCTGACTTGATCCTGATTGATAAGCTTTTTGATGTGCTGCTGAATTTGGTTTGCCAGTAGTATATTGAGGATTTTCGCATAAATGTTCATCAGGGATAATGGTCTAAAATTCTATTTGTTGTTGTGTCTCTGCTAGGTTTTGGTATCAGGATGATGCTGGCCTCATAAAATGAAATAAGGAGAGGTCCTTCTTTTTCTATTGACTGGAATAGTTTTAGAAGGAATGGTACAATTTCCTCTTTGTACCTCTGATTGAATTCGGCTGTGAATCCATCTGGTACTGGACATTTTTTGGTAGGTAGGCTGTTAATTATTGCCTCAATTTCAGAGCCTATTATTGTTTTATTCATAGATTCAACTTCTTCCTGGTTTAGTCTTGGGAGGGGGTATGTGTCCAGGAATTTATCCATTTATTCTAGATTTTCTAGTTTATTTGCATAGAGGTGTTTATAGTATTCTCTGATGGCAGTTTGTATTTCTGTGGGGTCGGTGGTGATATCCCCTTTATCACTTTTTATTGCATCTATTTGATCCTCTCTCTTTTCTTCTTTGTTAGTCTTGCTAGTGGCCTATCAATTTGATGTTTTCCAAAATCCAGCTCCTGGATTCATTGCTTTTTTGAAGGGTCTTTGGTCTCTCTATCGCCTTCAGTTCCACTCTGATCTTAGTTATTTCTTGCCTTCTGCTAGGTTTTGAATGTGTTTGCTCTTGCTTCTCTAGTTCTTTTCGTTGTGACAGTAGGGCGTCAATTTTAGAATTTTCCTGCTTTCTCTTATGGACATTTAGTGCCATAACTTACCCTCTACACACTGCTTTAAATGTGTCCCAGAGATTCTGGCATGTTGTGTCTTTGTTCTCATTGCTTTCAAAGAACATCTTTATTTCTACCTTCATTTTATTACGTATCCAGTAGTCATTCAGTAGCAAGTTGTTCAGTTTCCATGTAGTTGTATGGTTTTGAATGAGTTTCTTAATCCTGAGTCCTACTTTGATTGCACTGTGGTCTGAGAGACCGTTTGTCATAATTTCTGTTCTTTTACACTTGCTGCGGAGTGTTTTACTTCAAACTCTGTGGTCCCTTTTGGATTAAGTGCTATGTGGTGCTGAGAAGAATGTATATTCTGTTGATTTGGGGTGGAGAGATCTGTAGATGTCTATTAGGTCCCCTTGGTGCAGAGCTGAGTTCAATTCCTGTATATCCTTTTTACCTTTCTGTCTCATTGTTCTGTCTAATGTTGACAGTGGGGTGTTAAAGTCTCCCATTATTATTGTGTGGGAGTCTAAGTCTCTTTGTAGGTCTCTAAGGACTTGTTTTATGAATCTGAGTGCTCCTATGTCGGGTGCATATATATTTAGGATAGTTAGCCCTTCCTGTTGAATTGATCCCTTTACCATTATGTAATGACCCTCTTTGTCTCTTTTGATCTTTGTTGAATTAAAGTCTGCCTTATCAGAGATAGGATTGTAACCCCTGCCTTTTTTTTGTTTTCCATTTGCTTGGTAGATCTTCCTCTATCCATTTATTCTGAGCCTATGTATGTCTCTGCACGTGAGATGACTCTCCTGAATAGAGCATATTGATGGGTCTTGACTCTTTATCCAATTTGCCAGTCTGTATCTTTTAATTGGAGCATTTAGCCTATTTACATTTAAGGTTAATATTGTTATGTGTGTGTTTGATCCTGTCATTACAATGTTAGCTGGTTATTCTGCTCGTTAGTTGATGCAGTTTCTTTCCAGCATTGAAGGTCTTTACAATTTTGCATGTTTTTGCAGTAGCTGGTACTGGTTGTTCCTTTCCATGTTTAGCGCTTCCTTCAGGAGCTCTTGTAGGGCAGGCCTGGTGGTGACAAAAAATATCTCAGCATTTGCTTGTCTGTAAAGGATTTTATTTCTCCTTCATTTATGAAGTTTAGTTTGGCTGGATATGAAATTCTGGGTTTAAAATTATTTTCTTTAAGAATGTTGAATATTGGCCCCCACTCTCTTCTTACAGAAGCACTCTCAGCTTATAGAGTTTCTGCTGAGAAATCTGCTGTTAGTCTGATGGGCTTCCCTTTGTGGGTAACCTGACCTTTCTCTCTGGCTGCCCTTAACATTTGTTCCTTCATTTCATCTTTGGTGAATCTGACAATTATGTATCTTGGAGTTGCTCTTCTCGAGGAGTATCTTTGTGATGTTCCCTGTATTTCCTGAATTTGAATGTTGGCCTGTCTTGCTAGGTAGGAGGAGTTCTCCTGGATAATATCCTGAAGAGTGTTTTCCAACTCGGTTCTATTCTCAGTCAAATTGTTCCTGTTGCAGATGATATGATTGTATAGTTAAAAAATCCCATTGTCTCAGCCCAAAATCTTCTTAAGCTTAGAAACAAATTCAGCAGTCTCAGGAAACAAAAATCAATATGCAAAAATCACAAGCATTCTTATACACCAGTAACAGACAAACAAAGAGCCAAATCATGAGTGAACTCCCATCCATAATTGCTTCAAAGAGAATAAAATACCTAGAAATCCCAATTATAAGGGGGTGTGAAGGACCTCTTCAAGGTGAACTACAAACCACTGCTCAATGAAATAAAAGAGAACACAAACAAATGGAAGAATATTCCATGGTCATTTATAGGAAGAATCAATATCATGAAAATGGCCATACTGCCCAAGGTAATTTATAGATTCAATGCCATCCCCATCAAGCTGCCAACGACTTTCTTCATAGAATTGGAAAAAAACTACTCTAAGTTCATATGGAAACAAAAAAGAGCCTGCATTGCCAAGTCAACCTTAAGCCAAAAGAACAAAGCTGGAGACATCATGCTACCTGACTTCAAAATATACTACCAGGCTGCAGTAACCAAAACATCATGGTACTGGTACCAAAACAGAGATATAGACCAGTGGAACTGAACAGAGCCCTCAGAAATAATACCACACATCTACAACCATCTGATCTTTGACAAATCCAACAAAAACAAGAAATGGGGAAAGGATTCCCTATTTAATAAATGGTGTTGGGAAAACTGGCTAGCCATATGTAGAAAGCTGAAACTGGATCCCTTCCTTACAGCTTATACAAAAATTAATTCAAGATGGATTAAAGCCTTAAATGTTAGATCTAAAATCATAAAAACCCTAGAAGAAAACCTAGGTAATACCATTCAGGACATAGGCATGGGCAAGGACTTCACGTCTAAAACACCAAAAGCAATGGCAACAAAAGCCAAAATTGACAAATGGGATCTAATTAAATGAAAGAGCCTCTGCACAGCAAAGAAACTACCATCAGAGTAAACAGTCAACCTGCGGAATCAGAGAAAATTTTTGCAATCTACTCATCTGACAAAAGGTTAATATCCAGAATCTACAAAGAACTCAAATAAATTTACAAGATAAAAGCAAACAACCCCATCAAAAAGTGGGCAAAGGATATGAACAGACACTTCTCAAAAGAAGACATTAATGAAGCCGATGAACAAATGAAAAATGCTCATCATCACTGGCCATCAGAGAAATGCAAATCAAAACCCTAATGAGATATCATCTCACACCAGTTAGAATGGTGATCATTAAAAAGTCAGGAAGCAACAGGTGCTGGGGAGGATGTGGAGAAATAGGAACATTTTTACATTGTTAGGAGTATAAATTAGTTCAACCATTGTGGAAGACAGTGTGGGGATTCTTCAAGGATCTGGAACTGGAAATACCTTTTGATCCAGCCATCCCATTACTGGGTATATACTCGAAGGATTGTACATCATGCTGCTCTAAAATCACATACACACATATGTTTATTGCGGTACTATTCACAATAGCAAAGACTTGAAACCAAGCCAAATGTCCATCAATGATAGTCTGGATTAAGAAAATGTGGCACATATATACCATGGAATACGATGCAGCCATAAAAAAGGATGAGTTCATGTCCTTTGTAAGGACATGGATGAAGCTGGAAACCATCATTCTCAGCAAACTATTGCAAGGACAGAAAACCAAACACCGCATGTTCTCACTCATAGGTGGGAACTGAACAATGAGAACACTTGGACACAGGAAGGGGAACATCAGACACAGCTGCCTGTTGTGGGGTAGGGGGAGGGAGAAGGGATAGCATTAGGAGATATACCTAATGTAAATGACGAGTTAATGGGTGCAGCACACCAACGTGGTACATGTATACATATGTAACAAACTTGCACATTATGCACATGTACCCTAGAACTTAAAGCATAATAATAATAATAAAGGATTTTAAGGAATCATTCTGCCAGCTTTGTTAACTAAAGAAAGGTAGAATGGCTGTGGTTTAGGCAATGAGAGGAGCAGATGTTGCAGATAGGGGTGTTGTAAACTAGTTTAGAAAAGAGAGAATTATGACTTTGACCAAGGTCATTTTAATAGAAGTGGACTTAGTAAAGGAGTATAGGAAAGAGTGAATCAGTTTCACTGAGCACAGGTTTATAACTTGTCTGAATCTGGTAAGACAGAACACACAAGTTATATGAAGCAGATTTACTGCTTACACAAAGGGAGCAAGAAACAACTGAAACTTAGGATTCATTGTGAGCTGGCCCAGACAGGTTTGTAACCCCTGCCTTTTTTTGTTTTCCATTTGCTTGGTAGATCTTCCTCTATCCATTTATTTTGAGCCTGTGTGTGTCTCTGCACGTGGGTGAGTCTCCTGAATACAGCACACTGGTGGGTCTTGAATCTTTATGCAATTTATCAGTCTGTGTCTTTTAATTGGGGCATTTACCCCATTTATATTTAAGTTTAATGTTGTTATATGCAAGTTTGATCCTGTCATTATGTTAGCTGGTTATTTTGCCTGTTAATTGATGCAATTTCTTCCTAGCATCTATGGTTTTCACAATTTGGCATGTTTTTGCAGTGACTGCTACTGGTTGTTCCTTTCCATGTTTAGTGCTTCCTTCAGGAGCTCTTGTAGGGCAGGCCTGGTGGTGACAAAATCTCTAAGCATTTCCTTGTCTGTAAAGGATTTTATTTCTCCTTCACTTATGAAGCTCAGTTTGGCTGGATATGAAATTCTGGGTTGAAAATACTTTTCTTTAAGAATGTTGAATATTGTACCCCACTATCTTCTGGCTTGTAGAGTTTCTGCTGAGATTTCTGCTGTTAGTCTGATGGGCTTCGCTCTGTGTCTAACTCAACCTTTTTTTTGGCTGTCCTTAATATTTTTTCCTTCATTTCAACCTTGGTGGATCTAACAATTGTGTCTTGTGGTTTCTCTTCTCAAGGAGTATCTTTGTGGTGTTCTCTGTATTTCCTGAATTTAATGTTGGCCTGCCTTGCAAAGTTGGGGGAGTTCTCCTGGATAATACCCTGAAGAGTGATTTCCAACTTGGTTCCATTCTCCTCATCACTTTCAGGTACACCAGTCAAATGTAGATTTGGTCTTATCAAATAGTCCCATATTTCTTCAAGGCTTTGTTTGTTTCTTTTTACTCTTTTTCTCTAAACTTGTCTTCTCACTTTATTTCACTAATTTGATCTTCAATCATTGATACCCTTTCTTCCACTTGAATCAGCTATTGAAGTTTGTGCATGCATCTTGTAGTTCTTGTGCCATGGTTTTCAGCTCCACAAGGTAATTCTCTACACTGTTTATTCTAATTAGCCATCTGTCTAACCTTTTATCAAGGTTTTTTAACTTCCTTGCCATGGGTTAGAACATGTTCCTTTAGCTTGGAGAAGTCTGTTATTACTGACCTTCTGAAGCCTACTTCTGTCAACTCATCAAAGTGATTCTCTGTCTGGCTTTGTTCCATTGCTGGCAAGGAATCTTTTGGAGAAGAGGTGCTCTGGATTTTAGAATTTTCAGCGTTTGTGCTCTGGTTTCTCTCCATCTTTGTGGTTTTATCTGCCTTTGGTCTTTGATATTGGTGACCTAGAAATGGAATTTTGGTGTGGATGTCCATTTTGTTGATGTTGATGCTATTGCTTACTGTTTGTTAGTTTTCCTTCTAACAGTCAGGTCCCTCAGCTGCAGGTCTGTTGGAGTTTGCTGGAGGTCCACTCCAGACCCTGTTTGCCTGGGTATCACCAGTGGAGACTGAAGAACAGAAAATTTGTTGCCTGATCCTTCCTCTGGAAACTTCATCCCAGAGGGACACCTGCCTGTATGAGGTGTCTGTCCATCCCTACTAGGAGGTGCGGCCCAGTTAGGCTACCAAGGGTCATGACCCACTTGAGGGGGCAGTCTGTCCATTCTCAGAGCTCAATCGCCATGCTGGGAGAACCCCTGCTCTCTTCAGAGCTGTTGGACAGGGACGTTTCAGTCTGTAGAAGATTCTGCTGGCTTTTGTTCAGCTATGCCCTGCCCACAGAGGTGGAGTCTACAGAGGCAGTAGGCCTTGCTGAGCTGTGGTGGGCACTGCTCAGTTTGAGCTTCCTGGCTGCTTTTTTTACCCACTCAAACCTCATCAATGGCAGACACCCCTCCCCCCACCAGGTTTCAACCTCACAGGTCAATCTCAGACTGCTGCACTAGCAGTGAGCAAGGCTCCACGGTCATGGGAGCCACAGAGCCAGGCACTGGAGAGAAACTCCTGGTCTGCCAGTTGCTAAGACCACAGGAAAAGTACAGTATTTGGGCAGAAGTGCCCTGTTTTTCCAGGTACAGTCACTCACAGCTTCCCTTGGCTAAGAAAGGGAAATCCCCCAACCCCTTGTGCTTCCTGGGTGAGACAACACCACACCCTGCTTCAGCTCACCCTCCATGAGTTGCACCCACTGTCCAACCAGTCCCAGTGAGATGAACCATGTACCTCAGTTGGAAATGCTGAAAGCACCCACCTTCTGTGTCGATCATGCTGGGAGCTGCAGACCAGAGCTGTTCCTATTTGGTCATCTTGTAACAGACCCCAGTATTCTCTCTTATTAAAGTAAGTTTAATAAACTTGGTTTTGCCTGAGTAATGGCTGTTTGTGTGGCTTTCTGGAAGTCTAGGTGAGGACCATCTTAGAAGCCACACAGAGATCTAGTCAACATGCTTTCCCTGCTACAGCCTAAAATTCCCAGCTTGTTACTGTGCACTCCATTGAAGGCCTGTTTTAATCTTTCACTCAGAGTTCCCCCGATAGTGATAATGAGATGATATTGTATTGTGTCTGAACTCTAAATACTTTTTGTCAAGCTCCCACATATCTTCCTAAGAATAAGCAACACTTTTGGGAATTCTTTGATTATCTAATCATATATAAAAACTCTTATCTTGGGCAAAATCAGCCGTATTAGTAACAACACTCCTATCTGTCCTTGCCATGTCTTGCTAAGTCATTAAGAGGAACACCATAATGAGGGGGAGTGTGAACATAAAATCTACAAGGCCACATCTCAAGCTGGATGTGAAGACTGATTAGTTTCAACAGAACATTGTGTTTTACAGACAAATTTTCTTTGATTTAACTCGCAAAATCTTGTGAGGAATTTCCTTTTTGTTTGTTTCTGTCTGTTCTGGAAGTAGTCTTTAATATAAAATTTCACCTGTCTGAAACTGAAGGTTTATTATATCTGCAATGGAAGTGGCCATACATTAGGTTAGGGACATGAGTCATAAAGTGCACAAGCAACACATCCAAAGGACAATTTGCAGACACCTCTCACAAATCTACATCATTCTAAATTTAAGAACCCCCTGGTTCAGATTACTTCTTTCTGTGTACAAACTATGACCCTAATTCTTGTGTTCATCTTTCAATATGGCATAATTTCATGGAGGAAAACTGAGAATTGGCATCTTTGGGAAACTTTTGGTATGAGCAAACTGCAATCTGGGTTATAGAGAGAAACCTTGTCTCAAAAAAAAGGGAGGATAGAGAGAGAATGTGAATTTTCTGAGGATGATTTATAGGACTCCAAGTTACGTGGAACACTAGAAAGGTTTAGAACAATGTAATGCTCAGCATCTTGTGAAGGCTTTACCTAAACATTTTTTGTAGAAGCAGATTGTATTCTAATTCAGCACTACAATTAAAGAAAGGATGAATCCATTGAAAAAGTGAGAACTGATATTTCTACCACTACCAGACAACATTCAAGAGTGTACTCCAAAGAAGAAGTGATAACAGCTTTCCCTTCACTTTTTATGATCAGCCTTAGAAAGGAATATGTGCATTTAATATACAAGCCAAAACTGGATTGGTAAATGTGCCCATTGACAAATCTGCATCTCCTCATTGAACATTTTAAAAGAATGTTCAAAGGAAAACCACCATTAAGCATCTGAGGTGGGAGTATTTTGATAAACACACCTGGGAATACCATAAGCAATAAAGTCTTTAAAAACTAATTGCACTGTTTGTGTTGGATAAGAAACATATGAAGAAAAGTAGACTAAGTTGGTGATTAATACAGATGCTAAACAATGATATTGATAATCTTATTTCTCATTTGTTTGGGCTGCCACCCAATCCAACCCCCTTAGTATGAGTTATTTCTATAAATCAGCTCATAAGGAGTTAACTAGGACAATATCACAACAGACCAGACAAGCATCTAATACCTCTTCCAGTTTTGGACAAGATGGAGCAGAATTATTTCTTCCCATACCTCCCACTAAGTACAGCAAAACACCCTAATCTTTATATATAAAATAAACAAAAGAAGATAGTTAAAAGCAGAGAAAAGAAGGTTGACTAGGAACCCTGGGACTTACGCTATCTAAAGTGGTGAGATGAGTTTTCTGGGTTTTATTTTCGCATCCTGTATATCTAAAGCTGATTGCTAAAGGAGCCCTAAAGCAAAAGTGTAAAATGAGAGCCAAAAAAACGTCACAAGAAAGCCTGTTCCCTTTTACCAAAGAACCATACAAGTAGCAGCCTAGCCAGACAGAAGACTTAAAAATAAATAAATAAATAAATAATAAAAATCCTACTCCAGCAAAACATGGTTGGACGAGGGGGAAAACAACATTGTTTATAACATCAGCAAAGACTGAGTGGAGATTTTAGACTTTCACTTTCACCAACAGTAATGAGACACCTCCCTTTTCCCCACTAGGGTGGTGTCTCTAGAACTTGAAAGCCTCGACATTCACACTACCTAGTACTGATTCATATTTTTCTAGAAAATATAAATCAATTTATTTATATTTTTCAAAGTTTGCCTAATATTTTCCAATATTTTCAATTTGATTTTTGGTATTATTTACTTATATCTTCTCTGTTTTTCCTCAAGGCATTTGCCAGAAACATTTCTATTAGTAGTTACTTTCTAGAACCAACTATGGTTACTTTGATCTCTGTATAATTTATTGAATTTATTCATATCTTCCATTGCAATACTTTCATAATTTTTAGATTCACATAATTTTACATTTATTGATTTATTGAGTTGAATTAAGTATTAGGAATATATATATATATACAATTTTTTTTTTTTTTTTTTTTTTGAGACTGAGTTTCACTCTTGTTGCCCAGGCTGGAGTGCAATGGTGCAATCTTGGCTCACTGCAAACTCCACCTCCTGGGTTCCAGTAATTCTCCTGCCTCAACCTCCTGAGTAGCTGAGATTACAGGCATGCACCACCATGCCCGGCTAATTTTTTTGTATTTTTAGTAGAGATGAGGTTTCTCCATGTTGGTCAATCTGGTCTCGAACTCCTGAACTCAGTTGATCCGCCCGCCTCGGCCTCCCAAAGTGCTGGGATTACAGGTGTGAGTATTAGGAATGTATTTAGTGTTAAGATGAAAAGTCATTATAATAAACATGCATTAAGCTAAATAAGATTTCCTTTTCTCATTCTCAAAGTAACTGGAGGAGGTCAGTCCAATTCAATATGCACAAATTATATTCTCAAAATCACTCCAGGATTCAATATAGCTGCTAACATTTTAGCTATTACATTACAACTGCAGGCAGAAGAAAGAAAGGAAAGAGATAGGAAAAAAAATGAGAACATTACAGAGGATTTGTACAAAAATGTAAATCTCAGTGGTGACAACGTAGTCATATGTATATGCCTACCTATGGCCATCAAATACATATTTTAGAATAGAAAAGATACTATTTATTCTGAAGATCACATTCCAGATATAAATCAGAAGTAAAACTGACATGGAAGAAGGGAAGAAAGAGTATTACATGCCTTTACATCTTACTGAATGTCCTTTATATCTTGTTTAATAAAAGCTTGTAAATTGATGTCAGTTATTTTCTCTACTGTCTGTATTTAAAGTATAGTTCTAAATATTTAAACATTTTAAAATATATATTTGATTAATACATTTTATGTTTTTCCATCAATTTTTAATTGTATAGCATTCACCTCTCAGGAAATGTTATTTGTATAACAATATCTTTTATAAAAATTTATGTATTTAAATAAAACTACTGTTATATTTTAGAATTGTTTTGTAATTTATAATTTAAATGTTAAAATTTTAGTATATTAAATATAACTAATATTAATATTAAATATTTTAATTTTTTCAATAACATCTTTAGTTTATCAGAAGCTTATTTAGTAGTGATTCTCAAACTAACGATCACCCTTGAATTTGATAAACAAAAATTTTTTTTTACTCTTCTTATTCTCTAATATCATTTGTAAGTTTTAAAGTAACTAGTTTTAAAGTAACACTGAATTGTTCACACAACAATATCATATAGAATAAAATATAAATCATAAATCTTTTTGTTTTATTCAAAATGTGGAAATTAACTTACATCTATTTTGTAGCATTTCTGATTATTCTGAAATAATGGTGTGCACCACCATGCCGAGCTAATGTTTGTATTTTTTGCAGAGACAGGGTCACTATGTTATGCAGGCTGGTCTCTAAATCTTGGGCTCAAGCAATCCAACTGGTTCAGTCTTCCAAAGTGCTGGTATTACAGGTGAGAGCCACCACACTTGGTTGAAAAAAAAATTTTTTTGAGCCATTAGGAGAATACTACTTTAAATGAACTGAATAGTGAATAGTAACTACTTTTTAAGATTTAAAATATATGCAACAATTATTTATATTTATCTATATTGCCCCTGTTAACAACAACAAAAAAAAAATCAAGAGAAATTCAGTTAATTAAAATCAACTGTTTCTCAGTGAATTAAATATAAATTTATACATCCCATGCATTTGTTAACAATGAGAATATATGCAGAGGAATGTCTCAATTTCATTATTGTGCAAACATCATAAAATGTATTTACATAAAACTGTATTGTGTACTCTACTTGTTTGTATTCTAGCATGGCCTACTTTGGAGAATGTGCTGTTGGGAAAAAAAAAATTCATCTGCAGCTGTAGAATGAAATTAAATATTCTATAAATATCTATTAGGTCCATTTGTTCTAGGGTGTTGTTTATCATCTATATTTCTTTGTTTATATATTTTTTCTGGATGATGTGCACACTACTGAATGTGTGGTGTTTGAAGTCCCCTACTATTAGTGCATGAAGCCTCTCTTTTCAAAACTATTAATACGCTTTATATATGTGGGTGCACTTCTGTCTGGTGCATATATATTTACAATCGTTGTATCCTCTTGTTTGATTGACCACTTTATATAATTACCTTCTTTGTCTTCCTTTTTTACGGTTCTTGGCTTAATTTTTTTTATCTGATTTATAGACAGCTACTCCTGCAGCTTTTTGTTTCTATTAACATGGAATATCTTTTTCCTCCTCTACTTTCAGTCTGTGCATGTCTTTATAGGTAATGTAAGTTTATTTCTAGCATATATTTGGATCTTACCTTTTTATTCACTCAGACACTCTATATCTTTTAATCATAGAATTGAACCAATTTACATTCAAGATGATGTTTGACAGGTATGTGTTTATTACTCCCTCATTTGTTACTTTTCTTGTTTGCTTTATAGATCCTTTATTTTTTCTCTCTTATTGTCATCTTTGTGATTAATTTTTACCTAGCATTTTTTTCATTACATCTTATGTATTTTCAGTGTATGTAATATAAGTTTTTACTTTATGGTTACCATTAGGATTAAAAAACCTTTAGTTATTATAGGTTATTTTAAGCTCATAACAACTTGATATTTCAAAGAAAAGTACCAAAAACAATCTCTACGCTTTAATACTATTGTCTCTCACCATATCGTGACCTTTCAAATTTCAATGTAAATGATTTTTTTGTTATCGATCTCTTAACCAATTTCTGTAGCTTTTTTTGTTCGTTTTTAATAGCTTCTCCTTTAGTCTTCGTACTTAAGATATAAGTTGTTTATTTTCCAAAATTATGCTGTTAGTATGTTTTGAAATTGTCTTCTTTCCAACTTCTATCAGTGAGGTTTTTTTTTTTTTTTTTTAATTTTAAGCCCAATTTATTCGAATTCACTAGCAGAGCATAAATAAACTTTTTCTGTCAACAGTAATGAAAACAAAAGAGCACCACATTTAGTGAAGCTATTCAATGACAACTTGGATTTCAAACTTAGAGAAAGGAAAACAGGAATAAAAATGCACTTCATTTTAATGTTTACCTTTAACATGGGTAAGTAAACTGGGAAGTAAATCTAGATGACTGTGACTTCCACAACCTCTGGCAGCCTATCCAAGTGCTTTAAGTCTCTTTTTCAACCTCCTCTCCTTTCAGGAGCTGGTATCCTTCCCTCTCAAATCTTACCTTTAAAAAAGAATTGATTAAGTATTGTTGATTTGTTCCTTAGTAGGAAGTTCATTTTTTTGAATGAAACTCCTTCCAAGGTTTTACATATTAAGACTTATCTTTACCATTCTTTTTTTATTTTTATTTTTTAAATTTTAAGTTCTGTGTTACATGTGCAGAACATGCAGTTTTGTTACATAGGTATACACATGCCATCACGGTTTGCCACACTCCTCAACCCGTCACCTCCTACATTAGGTATTTTTCCTAATGTTATCCCTCCGCTAGTCCCCCAACCTCCTACAGGCCCTTGTGTGTGATGTTCCCCTCCCTGTGTCCATGTGTTCTCATTATTCAGCTCCCACTTATGAGTGAGAACATGCAGTGTCTGGATTTCTGATATTGTGATAATTTGCTGAGAGTGATGGTTTACAGCTTCTTCCATGTCCCTTCATAGGACATGAACTCAACCTTTTTTATGGCTGCATAGTATTCCATGGTGTATATGTGCCACATTTTCTTAATTCACCATTGAGTTTTATACCTTCAGATGTTTTCTTGCTGCATGTAAGCATCCCTTTTTTTTTTTCTTTTTTTTTATTATACTTTAAATTCTAGGGTACATGTACACAATGTGCAGGTTTGTTACATATGTATACTTGTGCCATGTTGCTGTGCTGCACCCATCAACTCGTTAGCACCCATCAACTCATCATTTACATCAGGTATAACTCTCAATGCCATCCCTCCCCCATCCCCCCTCCCCATAATAGGCCCTCGTGTGTGATGTTCCCCTTCCAGAGTCTAAGTGATCTCATTTTTCAATTCCCACCTATGAGTGAGAACATGCAGTGTTTGGTTTTCTGATCTTGCAATAGTTTACTGAGAATGATGGTTTCCAGCTGCATCCACGTCCCTACAAAGGACACAAACTCATCCTTTTTTATGGCTGCATAGTATTCCATGGTGTATATGTGCCACATTTTCTTAATCCAGTCTGTCACTGATGGACATTTGGGATGATGCCAAGTCTTTGCTATTGTGAATAGTGCCACAATAAACATATGTGTGCATGTGTCTTTATAGCAGCATGATTTATAATCCTTTGAGTATATACCCAGTAATGGGATGGCTGGGTCATATGGTATTTCTAGTTCTAGATCCTTGAATAATCGCCATACTGTTTTCCACAATGGTTGAACCAGTTTACAATCCCACCAACAGTGTAAAAGTGTTCCTATTTCTCCACATCCTCTCCAGTACCTGTTGTTTCCTGACTTTTTAATGACTGCCATTCTAACTGGTGTGAGATGGTATCTCATTGTGGTTTTGATTTGAATTTCTCTGAAGTATCCCTTTTTTTTAGATTGATTAACTCCCTTGAGAATGTCATATAAGATAGTTTATATATATATAATTATATATATATATAATTTCTTTCAGGTTTTATTTATATGTGAAAGTATTTTTCTCTGCTTCTTGTTTGAAGGATAACTTTGCTGGAGATAGTATTCTTGAGTGTTAGTTTTTTTCCTTCAGCATTTTGAATATAGCATTCCACTCACTCTTAAACTGCAAGATGTCTGCTGAGAAATCTACTAAGAGCCATGTTAAGGTGCCATTGAATGTGATACTTTCTTTTCTCTTGCTTCGTTGAGTATTCTCTCTTTTACTTTGGTTTTTGCTAGTTTGATTATTATGTGTTGGGGATATCATCCTCGAGTTGAATTTCAATGGTGACCTATGAACTTTCTGTATCTGGATGCTGTTGTATCCAGATTTGGAATTTTTTTAGTATTATTCTCTTGAATATGCAATTTATGCTATTTTCTTTATTTCCTTTGGAAATTCTAAATATATGGAGGTTAGTAGACTTGATGGCATTCCTTACTTCTGGTAAATCTTCTTCACTCTTTTGAATTATTTGTTTTTTTTCTTTTCGCCACTATGATTGGCTAATTTCATATGTTCTCTCTTTGAGCTCACCAATTCTTTCCTCTGTATTACCAAATCTATTGTTGAAGCTTTCTACTAAGTTTTGCAGTTATTATATACTTCGTTTATAAGATCTCTACTTGTGTTTAAACAATTCTTTCTATTGTCAGATTTCTCATATCGTTTCTGAATTGTTTTCTACATTTCCTTTAGTTTTCTAACCACATGTTTTGTGTGATTTTTCTCTGATTTTCTGAAACTTCTTTAAGAAGATTATTCTGAATTATCTATTAGACACTTCATAGATCTTCAGTTCTTCTGGGTCCATTGTTCGAACTTTGTTGGATTCTTTAGTTGTCTGAGTTTTCATAATTCTTGCATCTTTATGTTGATGCCTGTACATTTGAAGAGATAACCACTTCTTTCAGATTTACAGGTGCTCTTCTGTCATGTTAGACCTTTACTTCTTAGTACTGGAACTTAAAAGTTAGGTGTTGTTGCTTCCCATTCTGGGCAGGGTTTATACCAAGAATTAGAACTGAAGTGTGGCATCGGAACTAACTCATTGCCCTATCAATGTTTCCCAGTCTGAGGAAGACTTATAGTGAACACTAAAGCTTAAATGCTTCCCTGGAACTATATTGCTGCCCTGCCATTGTTTCCTAGTCTTGGTAAGACTTAGCAGGCACTGGGTCTTAGTCTTGACCTTTTACTTGTTTCCAGGCCAGGTAAAGGCTACACAGGAGCACCTAGGCTTTATAGAAAATCAGGCTAGAAATTCAAGTCTTTCTTTGGCCTTGACCTGTGCAGTGCTGTGACACCAACCAGTTTCTTCAAATTGGCATTCCCCACTGATCAAAGTGCTGAACAGTTGCCAAGAGCTGTGCACCCCAGCGGTTGTCCCTAATTTATCTCAGATCATTCAGCCCTCTTGGGACTCCGACAGTTTTTGTGTGACTGGGAAAAACTGTGCTTCCCGTCAAGATTTCCACACTGGTGAAGAGATTGAGCATCCACCTCCAATTTTCTTCTCTCACCTTGGAAACCATGGGTCTAGGAAAAATTTCTGTGAGTGGCATTATGCCGACATAGGGGAAGGAATGGTACAGTCTAAAGTCATTATTTATCATACTGGTTGTAGCTTCCTTTGATTCTGTGGGCCCAGAAAGTTTCTCTGCTTCTCCCAGGAGTTCTGGTGTATTCAGAATGATTTTCCTGCCTTTGAATAGCTTCTACTTGCATTTTTGACAGGGCAGTATTGCCAAGGGATTTTTTATTACATCATCTTGCTGATGTCACTTTCACCTTCAAATAAATTTATTTCTGAGCACATGATTTATTACTAAAACTTTATTTGATGTATTAGCCTCACACCATGTTATAATATTTTGTTTATATTTGACAAGTTCAAATTAAAAAGGCATATTGCAAGTTACACATGCTACAGAATTGATTTTTCCACTATACATTTTAGGTTTTTCTAAAGTTTAGTTGCTTGTGGTGAATGAACCCTCTCACTCATCTTAACTAAAGTATGTTAACACGATAGCTGCTTCTCGATTCCTTCACAATTGGTTATTTTAGTGTTTCAGCTACAGTATATATCTATGTTTTCACACATTTCTGCCCTAAAATATTTGGGAATAAAAGTTTTTAGCAACAATATTTTTTGAGAAATTCTCTTCTAAGATGTTGAAAATCAACATTTATTGAATAATAATAACAATGTGGCTTTACAATGCAATAACATTTGCACACAATATAATAATAAGATACATATATTTATTTATAACAAAAACAATGCCAGCACTTTCTCCATAATCCAAGTCTTTGGGAAGAATGACCAGCGCCTTTGAAAAACCTTTAAATGGCTATTCATGGTGAATTGATGTGCACTGTGGCATTAAATGAACAACTTTCACCAGTAATAATAATTAACCCAGTCACCACATATTAGAATTACATATATCCCATAGTATTCTTTGCATGGTACACTTAATGTTTCACAGACCCTCCTCAATGGCATTTATGTAGGTACACTTAATATTTCTATTTTTTCTGATGAGAATATTAAGTCTTAGAAAGGTTAGGTTTTTCAAGGCCTTAGTTGCAACTGGTACTTGAAACCATAGTCTTACTATAGGGCCTGTGATTTAAACTACTTTGATCATTGTCTTGCACAACTGTTCCTTGATATATGTGTTACATTTACCTTATATGTATGTTTTATTCTCTAAATTTATGTAGGCTGACTATAGATGGAAGTTAAAACAACAGTCATTATTTTAGACATGTAAAACTTGAACAACACAAGTCTTTTCATTCTCAACCAATATCTTTGCAAGCCATAAAATGATTGGCAGTTTTATTAGTTTGAATATAGGTTAGTCTGAATATAGTGGTTTTCAAAGCCACTTTGTAACAAAGTGGCTTAAGAATATAGTGGCCTTGAAAGATGGAAATTATTCCTCTAACATACGATTCCAGGTAGAATTTCATGCAGGGCTGAAATGCTGTATAAAATTAAGAACCTAGATTCTAGGTGAGTTATAACTGGCGGTCTGAAGTGGCCGGTGATCTTGTAATCGTAAGTGCATTTAGAAAGGGAAAACGAGAAAGTAGAAAGGAATGATTTTTTTTTATCATTATCGAATAATGATCATGATCATGAGGGCACGCTCCAGAAAAACTATTCATTTTCTAAACTCTTATTCTTTTTGCGAGAATATAATCCCCTGGTCACATACAGGCAAAAGAGGTAATAAATAACCTTTTGTTGAAAAGCCTACTGCACAGCTAAAAATTCTGTTTTAAAGAAAGACAATCATAATTTATAAGATCTGACTTGAACATATCTTTTAATGATTGATAATATGTCTCCTTCAAATCAATATCAAAATGTTGAGAAATGAAATTATTTTTCAAATTCCAACAAACAGGTATCTAGCAAGTAATTACTACAAGGCTTTTTAAAATGTATTATCAGACTCTACTTTCTTCTATTTTAGAACCCACAATGGGAACATTAGGAGGCATCTTAAGTATTATTTCTTTTTTTTTTTAATTTACTTATTATTATTATACTTTAAGTTGTAGGGTACATGTGCATAACGTGCAGGTTTGTTACATATGTATACTTGTGCCATGTTGCTGTGCTGCACCCATCAACTCGTCATTTACATCAGGTATAACTCCCAATGCAATCCCTCCCCCCTCCCCCCTCCCCATGATAGGCCCCGGTGTGTGATGTTCCCCTTCCCGAGTCCAAGTGATCTCATTGTTCAGTTCCCACCTATGAGTGAGAACATGCGGTGTTTGGTTTTCTGTTCTTGTGATAGTTTGCTAAGAATGATGGTTTCCAGCTGCATCCATGTCCCTACAAAGGACACAAACTCATCTTTTTTTTATGGCTGCATAGTATTCCATGGTGTATATGTGCCACATTTTCTTAATCCAATCTGTCACTGATGGACATTTGGGTTGATTCCAAGTCTTTGCTATTGTGAATAGTGCTGCAATAAACATATGTGTGCATGTGTCTTTATAGCAGCATAATTTATAATCCTTTGGATAGGCATGGGCAAAGACTTCATGTCTAAAACACCAAAAGCAACAGCAGCAAAAGCCAAAATTGACAAATGGGATCTCATTAAACTAAAGAGCTTCTGCACAGCAAAATAAACTACCATCAGAGTGAACAGGCAACCTACAGAATGGGAGAACATTTTTGCAATCTACTCATCTGACAAAGGGCTAATATCCAGAACCTACAAAGAACTCAAACAAATTTACAAGAAAAAAACAAACAACCCCATCAAAAAGTGGGCAAAGGATATGAACAGACATTTCTCAAAAGAAGACATTCATACAGCCAACAGACACATGAAAAAATGCTCATCATCACTGGCCATCAGAGAAATGCAAATCCAAACCACAATGAGATACCATCTCACACCAGTTAGAATGGTGATCATTAAAAAGTCAGGAAACAACAAGTGCTGGAGAGGATGTGGAGAAATAGGCATGCTTTTACACTGTTGGTGGGATTGTAAACTAGTTCAACCATTATGGAAAACAGTATGGCGATTCCTCAAGGATCTAGAACTAGATGTACCATAAGTATTATTTCTTTTGCTTCAGTTTGTCTTCTTTTTAAACTAAGTATGCGCTCACTGAAAATTAAGCAGGTTAAATAGTGAGGAAGAGAGAGAATAATTAATTCATTTGTTTATTCAGTAATATGAATTTAGGCTTATTAAATGGCACACATTTTTCTGGATAGTGGTGAGGCAGTAGTTAAGAAACACAAATTTCCTACTCTTATATAATTTACATTTCATAAAAAACCAAAGAGAAAATAAACTAGTAAACAAAGAGAGCTATATATCATGATAGAAAATGAAGCAAGTGCTGGGGGAAAGGTGCTATTTGATAGGGGTTCATTAGAGAAATCCTACTAATATTGTGATATGTGAGCAGAGACCTAAAGGGAGAAGGAAAGTAAGTCAAACAAACATCTGAGGGAACAAAATTTCAAGCAAAGGGAATAGAAGGGGTAAAAGACCTGAGGAATAAGTGTATTTATAATATCTGAGAGTGAGAAAGGAGACAAGATGTGTCACTTATAAACAATTTGAGGGGAAAGGAGGGAGTAGATGAGTTCATAGAAAGAAAAGGGAGGCCAGTCATGGTGGCTCATACCTGTAATCCCAACTATTTGGGAGGCCGAGGAGGGTGGATCACAAGGTCAGGAGATCGAAACCATCTTGGCCAACATGGTGAAACCCCGTCTCTACTAAAATTAAAAAAAAAAAAAAGCTAACCAGACAGGGTGGCACTTGCCTGTAGTCCCAGCTACTTGGGAGGCTGAGGCAGGGGAATCACTTGAACCTGGGGGCAGCGGTTGCAGTGAGTCGTCGTGCCGCTGCACTCCAGCCTGGCGACAGAGCAAGACTGTTGGAAGAAAGAAAGAAGGAAAGAAAGGAAAGAAAGGAAAGAAGGAAGGAAGGAAGGAAGGAAGGAAGGAAGGAAGGAAGAAAGAAAGAAAGAAAGAAAGAAAGAAAGAAAGAAAGAAAGAAAGAAAGAAAGAAAGAAAGAAAGAAAGAAAGAAAGAAAGAAAGAGAAAAGAGAGAAAGAGAGAGAGAGAGAGGGAATGAGGGAGGGAGGGAGGGAAGAAGGAAGGGAAGGGAAAGGAAACAGACTATTCAGGGACTGTAGATAATGTTAAGTGTATTAGATTTTATCATGCATGAGAGGGACAAACACTGAATGGTTTTAACTATGCTCCAGGAGTTTCATTATCTTCTCTGAATCCATAGGAAAATGACAGTGTCAGGTAGAAATGCTGACAACCCTGTTGTACAGGGCAACAAGCTATAGATGATGTCACCTGTATCGTTGAGGTGTAGGGCCATGTCCTGCTGGTTCATTTTATTTTACAAAGCATTTTTGGGTACTAATACAGGCAGAGCTATTTTTACAGGCAAAAGAACAAATAAAGCTCCTAACCTATACAAGAAAGTTTTTTGTCGTTGTTGTACAAAGTTAATGTCCCATTATCAAATATAAGTCTTTCCTTTCTTCCCCAAATTAACCATTATATTGATTTCTATACTACTGATTGGTTTTGCCCCTTTAAAAATCTTCTATATAAATTAAATCATATATCTACTCTTTTATATCTGTTTCTTAACACTATATTTGATATTAATCTGGTGTAAGCATGCATTGCTATTATTTATTTCTTATGATTGCATGGTATTTCATTGTGGAATATATTAAGTATTATTTATTCATTCTACTGTTGTTGTAAGATATTGACTCATGTATATCGATGCTATTGATGCTTATTTTATTTTATTTTTTTCAGACAGAGTCTTGCTCTGTAGCCCAGGCTGGAGTATAGAGTACAGTGGTGTGATCTCGGGTCACTGCAACCTCCACTTCTGGGTTCAAGCGATTCTCATGCCTCAGCCTTCTGAGTAGCCAGGATTACAGGAATTCACCAACATGTCTAGTTAATTTTTGTATTGTTAGTGGAGACAGAATTTTGCCATGTTTGCCGGACAGGCTGGTCTTGAACTCCTGGCCCCAAGTGATCTGCCTGCCTCGGCCTCACAAAGTGCTGGGATTACAGGCTTGAGTCACCTGATGCTTAAACATTCTTGTACACAGTTTTTACTATTGTAAATGTAGTACTTTTACTATTGTGAAAGCCAACCTGATGCTTAAGCATTCTTGTACATAGTTTTTACTATTGTTTCTTATTTGATTTGGCAGTTAAGTAGAATAATTCTGGCTTGTGTAATCCATACACAAAAGTCTTCAGATTTATTATTGATTTATACCTTGATTCAAAACCTTGTGACTTTAAAATAAACTGTGTGGGCCGGCAGCAGTGGCTCACGCCTGTAATCCCAGCACTTTGGGAGGCCAAGGTGGGCAGATCACAAGGTCAGGAGACCGAGACCATCCTGGCTAAGATGGTGAACCCATCTCTACTAAAAATGCAAAAAAATTAACTGGGCGTGGTGGAGGAGGCCTGTAATCCCAGCTACTCAGGAGGCTGAGGCAAGAGAATGGTGTGAATGCAGGAGACAGAGCTTGCAATCAGCCAAGATCATGCCACTGCAGTCCAGCCTGGGCAAGAGAGTGAGACTCCACCTCAAAATAAATAAATAAATAAATAAATAAATAAATAAATAAATAAACAAATAAATAAATAAACAAACTGTGTGTGATCTTATTTCTTTGACATTTGTTATTTAATTTTAAACCCAATGCATGGTCAATCATAGGAAATGTTATATGCACACTTAAAGAGATTATATAACTGATAAGCCAGCTGTACATGGTCCTATGTATGCTATTTAAGTCAATTTGCTAACCTTATTCTTCAAATCTCCAACCTTTCTAACTTTTCGTTTGCTTTTCTGTGAAGAATGCGTCAAATCTCAAATTAGGAGAATTCATTTGTTTACTTATATATTTATATATTAACCCAATTTTAGATTTTGAAAACTTTACAGCTATGCTATCAAAAGCATACAAATTTAGATTTTTTTCTTATTTTATTCCCAGATAGATTAATCTTTTTTTGAGTATGAAATGCCTCATTCAACTCCAGTAATGTTTCTTCCTTTAAATTCTAATAGATTTAACATTAATATAGCCACATCAGCTATCTCTTAGTTTGAGACTATGCAATACATTCTTCTCATCATTTCACTTTTATTTTATTGGCTGCTGTTAATTTTTGTGTTGTTTTAGCAAATTTACTATTGTGTGTTTAGGTTTGCTGTTATTTTTTATTTACCCTATAGAGAGTTTCTTCCTAAAAATGTGATTTCATAACTTTTTGATGGTTTTGGAATTTCACAGCCATTTTCTTTCAAAAATTGCTTATCTTAATCTTCTTCTCACTGTGAAAAATCAAAGGGTACAATAACTAAGTGATGTTAACAGATTTGGTTCATAAACTTTCACTGGCTGGATTGGACAGGTAGCTAGTTCAAGTGGTTATATCAAGTAAAAATGTGAAAGTTGCAAGCATCATTTAAAATTCTGAGTTGAAACTTCACTCGGATGAAATAAGTTGTGCATCATCTTAATTCTTGTATCAAAACAGGAGATATAAATGATTGTCTCATGTCACCAAGAGGTGATCATCTTTTTTAAACAATAGAATATTTCCCTAAGTATGAAGCAACTCCCGGGGGAGGAAAAAAAAACCTAGAAAAGTTCATCTTGTACAGGAAATGCTATAATTAAGCTAATAGGAAGAGAAATAACATATAGTTCAACGTATTAAGGATCTTATGTAATAATCTCCAAAGAGTTGTGGGGGAAAAACAATTTTTGCTTTCTGAGTAAGAAATATTTCATAGCTCTTGTTATCTCTGTTGTTTCCAATGCTACAATTATACCTATGCTCAGCCTGTTTTTATAGGAAGAACAGATAATTGATCTAATGTTGTTTATATGACCAGCTAATGTTGGTCTAAAAGCTTGAGAATTTAAGATTTTTGATCACTCAATAGAAGCTTGTAAGTAAATTAAAAAAAAATGAATGTAATAGTTTAAGAATGAATATATATATAATATTTCTTTTTTCTTTTTCTTTTTTTTTTTTTTGAGACAGAGTCATGCACTGTTGCCCAGGCTGGAGTGCAGTGGCGTGATCTCGGCTCACTGAAAGCTCCACCTCCTGAGTTCACGCCATTCTCCTGCCTCAGCCTCCCGAGTAGCTGGGACTACAGGCACCCTCCACCATGCCCGGCTAATTTTTTGTACTTTTAGTAGAGACGGGTTTTCACCATGTTAGCCAGGATGGTCTCGATCTCCTGACCTCGTGATCCGCCCGCCTCGGCCTCCCAAAGTGCTGGGATTACAGGCGTGAGCCACCACGCCCGGCCAAGAATGAATATATATATAATATTTCTATATAAATAAAGATATATTCCTTACAAATAATTATAAATCCTCAATTAATATTAAATTCCATTCCACTCCCTGCCACAAGGGGAATAAAATATAAAATTACCAATAAATATTTTTTGGTAAAATATTTTTACCAAATAAAATATTGCTTTGTGTGATTAGTTGGTTTGGTAAATTTCATATTAATCATTCAAGGTTTAATAAAGTTTGGCTTATGCTTTAAGTGGTAACATGAACTATTCAAAACAAGAAGTTTAAAATACCACAGATTAATAACAATGAATTATTTTAATGATTCATATTAAACTTGAAATCATCAAATTATGTCAAATTATGTCAATAGTGTTCCACAAAATCACAATAATAAGGTTCTTATTAAAAATGCTATTATCATCACAAATACAATACATAAATCAGTTATAAGTACTATTTATGATGAAAAGCATGAAATGGACTTAGATGTTTATTTTGAAATGAGTTTTATCACTGTAGATTATACTGACTCTAAGTCTTGCTGCTTTCATATGGAAAAGATCAAAATATAAACCTATGTACTGTGATTTTACAGCAACATTTACATTGTTTCAGTTTGTATACTCATATTTAGTAAAACCGTAGGGTAACATTTTGGCAATTAGGCAGATGAGAAAAAATACCTGGAAGAAATATGATAGACTCAGTGAAACCACATCACCTATTGATTAAAAACATAAATAGGATATTTAAGAATATTTTGGTTGCTTCCTTTTGCTAATAGTAAGTAATAGTAAGCTTTATATCCTTACATCTTTATTTTATCAGAACAATACTACTTTAATTTAAAATAGAAAGCAGATGTGTTTATAATTTTAAATAGGTCATGAGATTTCAGAGAAATTTCTTTCCAAAGATATTGTGGGTTATAGTCTGCCAAACTGTAAAGAAACATACATTATTCTCAAGTTGTTGTTAGTTTTGAGAGAGAAAGTGTGGTGGGGAGGAGACAGAGAGAGAGAGAGAGAGAGAGAGAGAGAGAGAGAGAGAGAGAAAGAGAGACAGAGATACAGAGAGAGAGATATCAAGTGAAAATGAAAGTTATTTTAAAATATAGTATGATTGATATGAAAGTGTATATATTGACAGTAAGTAGTAAACATACCTATTTCATAGATTTAAAGAAGAAATGGGGAAGAGGTTAATGACTGGAGGAGACTTAAATAGCTTTATAAAGAAAACAGATTCATAGTTGCTCAAAAGGTCTGTTTCATTGTCACGCAAACTATGGCTTGTAGACAAACACACACTCACCAAACTTGTCATGTGCTATTCTGAATGCAGAGGTGTCTGCCTCCAATTAAAGGACAAGAATTGAGATAGTTATTTTTGTTTACTTTTCAGAAACCCTTGAAGGGAAAATAATAAAATCTGCATAATCTTAGTGTATAGAGCTGTGGAAATAACAGAGGAATGGATTAGTCTGTGAGTATATGAATCTATAAATAAAAGTAGAGATACAATATACAACAAATTCTAGGCAAAGGTAAAGCCATAGAGAAGTTAAAGAGAGAGGAATTATACATGACAGAATTTGGAGGCCAATAAGTAGATCAATAGAATTAAAAGGTCACTTATAATGCCACAGGAAAATGAAAGAATTGATGAATTACTCTTGTAGAAAGCTATAAGATTTGAAAGCCATGAGTACAAACTTTAGACAGGCAATCACAATATAACTTGATAATGTAAGGTTTTATGAAGATTTTTCTGGCGAGTGTCTAATACCTTATGGAAACGGAAGGCAATTTCAATATTTTGAAAGTAAGGTAATATGTAAGGAGATAAGGAAACTTATTGGTCATGCCATGATGTTGGATTTTATCCAGAAGGCAATGAAATGTTTAATTGCATTTTAGAACTTGCATTTTGCAGTGTGAATATATTGAGGAAAGACAAGGTTGGAGGCAGGGGTATTAACTGGGAAACTGCTGCCTGATTCAGAGGAGAAATAATCATGTTGGAAAGAAGATTATAGACTCAATAAGTATTTCAAAGTTTGACTTCTCAGTATTCAATGAATAATTGAAAATGAAGCTGTCGAGTGAGAAGATGGATTAAGAGAGAATTATGGTTTCTGGCTTGAGAAACTGGAAACAGTGTCATTCTGAGATATGGCATGAAATTGGTAGGAGATACTTTATCAGAATGGGAGTGATGTTGAATAAGTGATGAGTGGTAGAATGATGAATTCAGTTTAGAACAAATTGGTTCTGAGGTATCTGTGACTATCTAGATGGAGGATAGATTATTATCTAGGATGTGGGTATTTAGGTCTAAAGTTAAGGAACTATTTAGCAGTTTCAGGTTTAGGGGAGATTTGAAGACAGAAAGAAGGGAGTTAAATTAGGAAACTAGAGTTCCCAAGAAGCTAAAGAAAATAAATCAAATTTTAAATCTAGCAATGCAATTTCATATGAACAAGAACAGCCATTATTAATATATGTTTTTTATTATAACATGTATTTAAAATGAGTTGATTTTGCTAAATTTTTATTTATTTGATTCTCCATCGATGATACAAGAACAAGGAATAAATGTTTTCTTTTACACTAAATCAAAGGATTTTATTCAACAAATTAAAAATACTATGCAAAAATTGAAGGATTGATACAAGGAAAGTTTATGTAAAAAGTTGTGGCTATCATATGACTTATTTTGATATATGGATTGTGAAGTTATTTAGAATTGCACAGGAGACACACCGGCTTTTTCCTTTTAACACTACTGTGAAACTCACACAAAATCTCATGTGATCTTGGTAAGATTTACATTATGCATTCATTTGTTTGCTATTTACACACATTATACCAGAAAGAATGTTAAAGAATATATAAAGTTTTTATTATAGATGTATTCGAATGGCTTATTAGAATACATGTCTCTCCCTCTATAGAGATTTATATGTCTAAAATTAAAAAAAAGGAAAGCTAGGGTAGGGACAGAAATTAGTAATAAAATTGAATATATTCATAACAATTACCTTCTTACTTCCATGGACCACAAATTTGTCTCAAAGTTTGTTAAAAACTCCTGTAAGAAGATGTTAGTTTACTCATTTACACATTTCACAGTGATCATAAAATTAAATATGTTCTTGGAGGAACAAGAATGAATCTACTCAGACAATGTTTGCTATAATAAAGTCCTTGATGACATTGTCTTAAAACAGCTGTGATAAGGTTTTGCTTCCTGTACATTTGTCATGGCATTTTCTCCAATAATGACTGATGAAGAATTCACAAAAGCAATTCTGTAGGAGTGGTGGGGTGGTGCAGTAAAATGTAGTTCAGGTACTAACTCTCTGTTTGATTGAATCCAGTGGCTGACGACAGCACACTGTATTCCATATGAAGGACTCCATGTACAGATCTGACAATGAAAAATATGTGTACTTAACCAATCTTTCGGATGTAATTCTCTGTTGAACACAAAATGTCTGTGCTTATGATCGTCCAGGCATTCAGAGAAGATGAATGGCTTTAGCATGTCTTAAACTTCTACACACTGAGATGAATATGCATGCTGTCCATCAGGGAGGAATTCATGCAGTGAGACTTGGAAAGGGAAAGTTAAAGACTAAGGCAAAGGATGTTAGCCTGCTTCAAGTTGAAATATTCTCACAAGTCCCTGAATTTTTTCTTATCTGTATCACTTCATACACTTCGTAGAAAAGCACTATCTTCTCTTCTATCAAAGAAAATCACACTGGAAATTACTCCAACAATTTACACATAAAGGCATGGGAAAAGTGTGTCACATATAAACTTAAGTTAATATTACTAATTCATCTACTTAAGCATGAATAAAATAATCTGTGCTGGCAAATGTAATGCAAACTATGTTATGATACACATTCAAGTATTCTGCAAAGAAACATTTCAACATTTAATTGTAACTTCTATTTTTGTTGTGGTGGTTGTTTGTTTGACGGAGTCTCGCTCTGTCCCCCAGGCTGGAGTGCAGTGGTGCAATCTTGGCTCACTGCAAGCTGTGCCTCCTGGGTTCATGCCATTCTCCTGCCTCAGCCGCCCTAGTAGCTGGGACTAAAAGCACCCACCACCACGCCCTGCTAATTTTTTGCATTTTTAGTAGAGACAAGGTTTCACTGTGTTAGCCAGGATGATCTCAATCTCCTGGCCTTGTGATCCACCTGCCGCAGCCTCCCAAAGTGCTGGTATTACAGGCGTGAGCCACTGCGCCTGACCTCTAATTTTATCAGTACCAAAGAACGTATAGATTGTCTCCTTACATACCTTTTATTTTTAAATTAAAATAAACTTTCACTTCATCATCCTTTAATTTGCTATCTTTCTAGATACCTTAAACACAAATAAGTCACTTCTGCTTCAATGAATACATAAATACAAATATAATGTTTTAAAAATTAGAAGTCGTGTAACTTCTTATTTTCCTAAACTTGATTATGTAAAAATCTCAGTTTTTTTAAAGGCACACCACTACTGCATGATATTTTGGTCAACACAGTTTTTAAGTATAAATACCAAAAAGTTTTAGGCAGATAACCTAAGTTCAGAGAGCTGGGTTCTATGATGAAAAATAAAGCAGATACCATCAGCCATCAGGATCCTACAAAAATCAGAAAGCTATATTTTGTCATATCTTGAGATTATTTAAAAGATCATCAGAAAATCAATATTTTGTATTTGTAAAAGCTCATAATACACTCAACTAATTCTAAACAACGTGTGTGTGTTTAGGCTCACATCCATAGGCTTGATATATATATAGTTTTAGAGAAGAAAGCTAAAATTCTATACAAGTTCTCTTTCAATGTCTAGGGAAATGCAGACATTCCACTCATATTCTGAAATCAGGGTATATACAGAATGTTTTACAGTTTTCAAATGTAAATTATTATTGATATAGACTTATGCTTTGCAACTATCCAGGTTTTAATGTTTACTCCTACAATGATATATTGAATAATTGCTATTAAAATTATAGAAAAATATCAATAGTACAATGATGTGCCAAAATGATTTAAAAGTTCTATCTCTTCCAATAATATTACATATATTAATTTTAAATAATATTATTTCATTTTGCAAAATATTGACATATAAACACAAAAATTAAAAATTGTACATCTTCCAAAGAGCTATCCAGGGTTAATATTTTAGTGAATTCCTTTCTTGTAATTATACTTGAATACATTTAACCAACTGAAAAGTTAGGGTAAAATTGAATTCAGAGTTCTGTTACCTGCCTTACTACTGTTTTAATACAACCAATGTTCATGCAATTAGACTTTGAGTATTAATTTTAATGACAATATAATATATATAATATTGCATCATATAGTCACAAAATAATCTAACAGAACTAGTATTGAATATGCATGACATATTCCATTTTTTACTATTATGAAACAGAACCAAAAACAAAAATCACATGATTATCTCAATAGATGTAGAAAAGGCTTTTGACAAAATTCAACAGCCCTTCATGGTAAAAACGCTCAATAAATTCGGTATTGATGGAACGTATCTCAAAATCGTAAGAGCTATTTATGACAAACCCACAGCCAATATCATACTGAATGGGCAAAAACTGGAAAAATTGCCTTTGAAAACTGGCACAAGACAGGGATGCCCTCTCTCACCACTCCTATTCAACATAGTGTTGGAAGTTCTGGCCAGGGCAATCAGGCAAGAGAAAGAAATCAAGGGTATTCAGTTAGGAAAAGAAGAAGTCAAATTGTCCCTCTTTGCAGATGACATGATTGTATATTTAGAAAACCCCATCATCTCAGCCCAAAATCTCCTTAAGCTGATAAGCAACTTCAGCAAAGTCTAAGGACACAAAATTAATGTGCAAAAATCAGAAGCATTCTTATACACCAGTAACAGACAAACAGAGAGCCAAATCATGAATGAACTTCCATTCACAATTGCTTCAAAGAGAATAAAACTTAAGAATCCAATTTACAAGGGATGTGAAGGAACTCCTCAAGGAGTACTACAAACCACTGCTCAGTGAAATGAAAGAGGACACAAAAAAATGGAAGAACATACCACGCTCATGGATAGGAAGAATCAATATTGTGAAAATGGCCATACTGCCAAAGGTAATTTATAGATTCAATGCCATCCCCATCAAGCTACCAATGAGTTTCTTCACAGAACTGGAAAAAACTGCTTTAAAGTTCATATGGAACCAAAAAAGAGCCCGCATGGCCAAGACAATCCTAAGTCAAAAGAACAAAGCTGGAGGCATCATGCTACCTGACTTCAAACTATACTACAAGGCTACAGTAACCAAAACAGCATGGTACTGGTATCAAAACAGAGATATAGACCAATGGAACAGAACAGAACCCTCAGAAATAATACCACAGAACTACAGTCATCTGATCTTTGAAAAACCTGAGAAAAACAAGAAGTGAGGAAAGGATTCCCTATTTAATAAATGGTGCTGAGAAAATTGGCTAGCCACAAGTAGACAGTTGAAATTGGATCCTTTCCTTACTCCTTATATGAAAATTAATTCAAGATGGATTACAGACTTAAATGTTAGATGTAAAACCATAAAAACCCTAGAAGAAAACCTAGGCAATACCATTCAGGACATAGGCAAGGACTTCATGTCTAAAACACCAAAAGCAACATCAACAAAAGCCAAAATTGACAAATGGGATCTCATTAAACTAAAGAGCTTCTGCACAGCAAAAGAAACTACCATCAGAGTGAACAGAATGGGAGAACATTTTTGCAATCTACTCATCTGACAAAGGGCTAATATCCAGAACCTACAAAGAACTCAAACAAATTTACAAGAAAAAAACAAACAACCCCATCCAAAAGTGGGCAAAGGATATGAACAGACATTTCTCAAAAGAAGACATGCATACAGCCAACAGACACATGAAAAAATGCTCATCATCACTGGCCATCAGAGAAATGCAAATCAAAACCACAATGAGATACCATCTCACACCAGTTAGAATGGCGATCATTCAAAAGTCAGGAAACAACAGGTGCTGGAGAGGATGTGGAGAAATAGGAACACTTTTACACTGTTGGTGGGATTGTAAACTAGTTCAACCATTATGGAAAACAGTATGGCGATTCCTCAAGGATCTAGAACTAGATGTACCATATGACCCAGCCATCCCACTACTGGGTATATACCCAAAGGATTCTAAATCATGCTGCTATAAAGACACATGCACACGTATGTTTATAGCGGCACTATTCACAATAGCAAAGACTTGGAATCAACCCAAATGTCCATCAGTGACAGACTGGATTAAGAAAATGTGGCACATATACACCATGGAATACTATGCAGCCATAAAAAAGGATGAGTTTGTGTCCTTTGTAGGGACATGGATGCAGCTGGAAACCACCATTCTTAGCAAACTATCACAAGAACAGAAAACCAAACACCGCATGTTCTCACTCATAGGTGGGAACTGATCAGTGAGATCACTTGGACTTTGGAAGGGGAACATCACACAGAGGGGCCTATTATGGGGAGGGGGGATGGGGCAGGGATGGCATTGGGAGTTATACCTGATGTTAATGACGAGTTGATGGGTGCAGCACATATACATATACATATGTAACAAACCTGCACGTTGTACACATGTACCCTAGAACTTAAAATATAATTAAAAAAAAAAAAAAGAAAAATACTACAAAAGGCATTCACTGATATTTCTTAGCATCTTTAGAATAATTAGATGGAGAAATCCAAAAGAAAAATTATAAGCTTTTCACCATTTTATGAACATTTTCATTTCTGCATAGATCTGACCATCATAATTAATACATAATATTTTGTTGTTACAAAAGGTATTATTTCATTCTTTTTTATGGCTGAGTAGTATTCTATGGTGTGTGTGTATGTGTGTGTGTGTGTGTGTATATGTACTCAGAGACATTCTGAATGGTGTAATGAACATTGGGACTCAGAGGGTGGAGGGTAGGAAAAGGGTGAGGGACGAATACCTACCTGTTGAGCCACAGTGTACACTACTCAGGAGGTGAGTATAATAAAATCACAGAATTCACCGCCATACAATTCATACATGTAACCAAAGACCACTTGTACTTTTTAAGCTATTAAAGTAAAAGAGTTTTAAAAATAAAAGTAAAATAAAATTTCGTAAATTTTATTAATTCAAGTCATAGGAAATCTCTATTCTTTGTTGTTTTTTAGTGTAAATGAGCATATTTTACTGTGTGCTGCCTTTCTGTATTTTTTCCCCTAACAATTATCTTTTCATACACTTATTTAGTATTTTAATGAAAAAAAGTGATTAGTTACATATTTTCAAGAACTCATGTATTAAGGATAATAACCTTTTCTCTACCATGCTTGCAATTATGTTTCTATGTTTCTATTTTTAATATTGCTTTTTAATCGAAAGTACAGGACATTATAAATGTCTAATATTTACATATCTATGCCATTTACCAAATATGGTGATATTAACAACAAGAAAAAGCTAACAAAAATGGATTTGTATATGCTTTGGATGCATAATCATCTTCCTGTGGATTTACTCTCACTTTACAAAATGTTCCATTTTCTGTTTTACTATGAAAACAAATATCCTTTAAATTCTTATCTCTAGAGAAAGTAGATGAGATCACTGGATTAATAAAAATGCAGCAAACTAAGACAAATTCAGGCAAAAGAACATGAATTAGATTTTGACTTTGGAAGTGGGGAGAAATTGCCAGAGATATAAAGATTATTTTAAAGTAATAGCTGCCTCAGTTGCTCTAAATATGATTGAATGTATGCTTTTATATTCTGAAAAAGCTTTGTATCAGAAATATATCTTGATTCTAGTCCTAATTGATTCAAAATTAAATTGCATCATAATAAAAACAGCTTCATACCTTCATCAGTGCTTTAGAACGAAGAATTTAAAATAATCTTTACTTTCAGGCAGAAGAGGACGGAATGATTTTAGCACTGGAAACCACCTTTAACTGGTCCTAGATACATGAGCATACAAATGTGTTTATGAAAGCTGCAATTATGTGGCAGGTCTGTCCTCAGGACTGTAGAATTGTAGTTGGGTGCTTTGGAAGTTAGAAGAATAAAAACAGACTATTTGATGCAGTGTAATGTTAAGTACGGCCAGAGTTTTTTAATAGATGCTTCCTGCATATTTTATTCAAATGTGTTTCACAACATTTTAAATAAAAGACTGTATCATTAAAATAAATGTTATTGAAAAATCCCAGTGATATCCTCATTATATATTATGAAATACAACTTAAATTTAAATCACTTTATGCAGCTTAACCCTTGTCTCTTATGAATTATATGATTGATAATAAATAAGACAGTTGGCTAAGTAAATAATTAAGATGGTGTATCCCATTGGTCGGTAGGACTCTTTGGAAGGAAAGGATTAGGTGATGAGTAATTACCATTCTATTTTCATTTGTATAACAAAATCAAATTATTGTCTAAATAAGTAATCCACAGTGCTTTTGTATCAATCTGGCAATGATGTTTCCTTCTATTATTCTGACAGCCAAAAACATTTGATAAATATTAGCACTTTGTAAATTATATTAGTTTTAATTAACTCAGTAGATCTCATTTAAAACATCAGATGTATTAGCAAACAATAATAAATACTGAGCCAAGTTAAGAACTTTCTATGTCTTATATATCTAGCCGTAGAATGTTAGTGAAAAAATTATCAAGAATGAATCACTGACAAAGAGAATAAAGAGATAAATTACTAACAAACGATTGACAGGAAAAGATGCTATAAGAGATTGTCAATGATTAATACCAATATAATTATAAATAACTTTTCAATTGGCTAATTTAATTTAACATTGAATTATAGAGAGATGATGGAGTAAAGTCTGGATAAATTGAAATCAAGTATCTAAGAAAATTAAAAATAAAATGTTAGAAAATTTTTTCATTCTGGAAACATTCCTAGGACCATAACTTAGGAAAGAAGTAAACATTTAGCAGTGGAATTGGTCAAAATTTGTTAGAGTTAAAATTAGAGAAATGTTTTTAGAGCAGAAAGAGAGCATTACATGGCACCTGACACATATTTGGAGTTTAACAAATGACAAATAAAATTTAAGACTGAAAATATGTGGGGAAATGCCCGTCAAAATTCCATCTGCTTTTGGAAGGTGTTTATTGAATGTCAGATTTAAAATAGCTACTCAAATATAAGATATTATAATCAATTAATTGACATCTAATTTGGTATTTATATCTTGCTAAGTACAAATTAACCACCTGTATATACTCTTGAAGGTTAATACATTCATATGAATGCAGTTATAATTTTAGTATTTATGAAGTTCCAAGTTAATTAAATGGCACAAAGACTGATTCATTGCATACATGTAAATGGGGCTTTCAGTGCAATTTTTTACTCCTTTTACTTCTTCATTATTAAAAAAAGATGTCTATTTCTTCCAGGGATTTCTGCATGGTGAATATCTAATACAATCACATTTAATGCTAAAATAATAAAATTGTAATTAGAAGTTGACTTATACCAGGTGGAAAATCAAAAATTGGAATGGAAAAATTCTCACTAAATAATGAGATATTAAAATAAAATTTGAAGTTTGGCACAATGGATCACATCTGTAATCCCAGCACTGGGGCTGGAGTGGGCACATCACTTAAGGTCAGTAGTTGAGATCAGCCTGGTCTAACACGGTGAAACCTCATCTCTACTAAAAATACAAAAAAAAATAAAAATAAATAAAATAGCTGGGCTTGGTGGTGGGGCACCTGTAATCCCAGCTAGTTGAGAGGCTGAGGCTCGAGGATTGCTTGAACCTGGGAGACAGAGGTTGCAGTGGGTTGAGATTGTGCCACTGCACTCCAGCCTGGAAGTCAGCAAAACTCTGTCTCAAAAAATAAAGAAAGAAACGAAAAGAAAGAAAAGTAAATAAAATTTTAAATTTTAAAATTATTATTGATATAGACTTATGATTTGAAACAAGCCAAGTTTTAATGTTTACTCCTACAATGATATATTGAATAATTGCTATTAAAATTATAGAAAAATATCAATAGTACAATGATGTACCAAAATGATTTAAAAGTTCTGTCTCTTCCAATAATATTATGCATATTAATTTTAAATAATATTATTTCATTTTGCAAAATATTGACATATAAATACATAAATTAAAAAATTGTACATCCTCCAAAGAGCTATCCAGGGTTAATATTTTGGGCTATGCTTCCCTTAAACCTCACATTGTGAGTATAAATTTGCATAAATATATAATTTAGGTATTTATTTGTGACTTTCAAGTATCTTATTATAAATAGTTTAGAATTATCATAAGTCATATAATATTGGCATAAGTAGTCATTTTATGTAAAAATATTATTAAATCTATGAAGTGACACAGAAGCAAATATAAATGACCTGAATACAACTATAAATGAGATATGGAATAGATAAAAGGTCAGAAGCAGTTAAACATTTGTTGAATGTTTATTGTTAATATATTAAAGAATGTGTGTTTTTTTCACATTGTTTAATACAACAAACTCCATGACATGAGTTCACGTATGTAAAAAACCTTGCACATGTACCCAGAAGCTAAAATAAAAGTTAAGGTAAATACATAAATATATGTATATATTAAATTCTTCAAAATATTCTAACAGATATTTTTATCATCACTTGTTTCATAAATGGGTGTTTGTTTAATTAAAGGAATGAATTCATGATTCTCTCTTTTACAGATGAGGAAGCTGAAAATCAGAATGATTAACACATTTTCCAAGAATTATTCAGCCAGAGGATGACAAGCAAGTGTTCAATCAGAATTCTAAAACATACTTTTGCTATCATATAGTACTAAATATTAGTATAGTAGAAGTAAATTATCTCTTTACCATTATTCATCTTAGTTTGGAAAGAGATCTCAACTTCAACACTGACAATGACAAAGACAAGACCCATAAGAAAGTCAGGGAAGACCTAGTTTGCCTGATAACTAAGTAACCAAAGTTAACACAGAATATAGGTTCTCCAAAGGGAGTAAGCAGCTCTGTAATCCTGCTCAAGTAAACATGAATAAACTGAGTTACCTGAACACTAGCCCATGATATGTTTTTGTCTCTGTGCTTTACTTATATGAGACTTTTTGACCTTAAACAGAGGATCAAACTAACTTGTTCTGACTTGAAACATTATGTTTAACCTATCTTTGAGGCAAAAAAAAGAATATTGATTTTCCAATACTTTTCCTGACTTTCAGAGACTATATGTGACTTATCATATTCACCCAGAAAATTGAAACTGACCAGTCAGCTTTGCTTACCACTGGGAGTTCTGAGATATCAGTCTTACATAAAAATTTCCACAGGGGAGAGAAGGTGGAACAAGATGGTGGGCTCCAGTGATTGTCCCCCATGTCCTGCAAAAACACCAATTTAACATCTATCTTCACAGAATAAACACCTTCATGAGAAGCAACAAATCAGTTGAGCACTCATAGTAGCTGGGCTTAACTTCACATCACTGAAAGAGGCACTTAAGAAATAGAAAAAAAAAAAAAAAACAATCTTGAATCACTGAGGTTACCCTCCCCCTTGTCCCTGAAGATATGGTGCTAAGATCATCTCTGGGCACTGGGGGAGAGAGAGCACAGACAGTGTGAGGGCTTGAACTCAATAATATCCTGTACTGCAGAGAGAAAAAACAGACCAAACTTACCAGCCTTAGCCAGAGAGGAATTGCTGATCCTGGTGTTCTGAATTTAAGTGCCTGTAAAAGTCACTACCCAGGGTGGAAGTACACTATGTCTCTAAGTGAACTTGAAACCCAGTCTAGGCCATAAGGACTGCAAATCTTAGGTGAGTCTTAACACTCAACTAGGTCCAGAGGCAGTGGACTGTAGGGAGAGAAGGCAGGCGAAATGAGATACCCATTGGTATGGCTAAGGAAGTGCTGGTATCACTCCTACCCTAACTCTAGATTGCACAGATTGTAGCTCTAAAAGAGACTTCTTCTTTCTGCTTGAGGAGAGGGAGGAGTAGGGAGGACCTTGCATTTTAGGTATAGCTCAGCCACAGAAGAATTGGGCATCAGTGAGAGTCATGAAGCCCCAGGTCTAGTCCATAGCTCCAGGATGACATTTCTAGACACATCCCGGGCCAGAAATGAACCCACTACCTTAAAGGGAAGAAGCCAGTCCTGGCACCCGGTTAACCAACAATGATCCCCAGATAATACTTAGGTGAGCCTCAGAGAATTGCTGGTTCTAGGTGCAATCATGATCATGGTGAGTTACAGCACTAAGCTGATTCTTGGAGTCTCATTTCCAGGACTTGACTCTTGAATGGCATTTTTGGACCTGCCCTGGGTCAGAGGGTAGCCCAGTGCCATGAATGGTGAGTTCTAGGCCAGGAGCATTCACAAGCTGACCTATGAGCCCTTGGGAATTATGAAAGTGTCAGTGGTAATCTGGTAGTATCCCATGTGGCCTGTGGGGGCGGTAGCATGGGGTGAGGCTTCTCTGCTTTGTAAATGGGATGGAAGAGCGGGAAGGACTGTGTCTTGTAGTTTGAATGCCAGTTCACCCACACTATAATAGAACACCAGGTAGATGTGTAAGATTTCTGACTCTAAACCCTGACACCAAGACAACACCTGTGGACTCACCCAGGGATCTGGGGGAACTCACTGTCCCGAAGGGAAGGTTACAGGCCTGACAGCTTAGCCACATGATAATTATAGAGTCCCATGGCCTTGAGCGTTCATAGTGGGTAACCAGGAGGTGGTTATGGCAGGCCTTGGGGGAGATCCAGTGCTGTGCTCCCTTCAGGTCTGACCAAGTGCATTGATAGTGGTGGTGGCCACAGGGTTGCTTGTGTCACTTCGCTCCCAGCTTTAGGTGGCTCAGAAGAGAGAGAGAAAGACAGACAGAGAGAGAGAAAGAGAGAGGGAGGCATTCTGTATCTTGGGGTGAAAGTAAGAGAACAAAAGTTTCTGCCTGGTATTCCAGATAATTCTCTCAGATCTTGTCCAAGATCATCAAGGAAGTACCCCTATGATTCTGCTAGAACCACAGCATTACTGAGCTTGTGGTCCCCCCAAAGTAGATACAGGTTAGATCAAATATATGACCAGCATTCTCAAGAAGGATGGCTACAAGTAAGACCAGATAGTGAAGACTACAATAAATATCTAACTCTTCAATGTCAATAAATGAAGAACAGCTGCTAGCATGAACACTATCCAGGAAACCAGGACCTCACCAAATGAAGTAAATAAGGCACCAAGGAGAAACAGAGATATGTGACCTTTCATACAAAGAATTAAAAATAGCCGTGTTGAAGAAACACAAAGAATTTTAAAATAACGCACAAAAGGAATTCAGAATTCTATCAGATAAATTTTAGAAGAGATTGAAATCATTAAAAAGAATCAAGCAGTAATTCTAGAGCTGAAGAGTGCAACTGGCATACTGAAGAATGTATCAGAGTCTTTTAATAGTAGAAGTAATTGGTCAAGCAGAAGAAAGAAGCAGTCAGAGGAAGCAACAGGAAAAAGAATTAAAAAAAACGAAGCACAACTACAGGATCTAGAAATTACATGGTGAGAGGAGGTTAATAACAAAAGGAATTAAAATACATAGTCAGAGAAAGCAATTTGAAAGTACACAGCCAGAAGAGGCAAAAGAAAAAAGATTTTTTTAAAAACGAAGCACAATTACAGGATCTAGAAAATATCCACAAAAGGGCAAATTTAAGACTCATTAGGCTTAAAGAGGGGGTAGTGAAAGAAATAGGAGGGGTAGAAAGTTTATCCAGAGGGATAAGAGAGAAAATTCCAAACCTAGAGAAAGATATCAATATCCAATACAAGGTTACAGATCACCAAGCAGATTTAACCCAAAGAATACTACCTGAAGGCTTTTAATAATCAAACTCACAAAGATAAAGGATAAAGAAAGGATCATAAAAGTTGCAAGAGAAAAGAAACAACATGCAATGGAGGTACCATACGTCTGGTATCAGATTTTTCAGTGGAAAACTTAAATGCAAAATGAAATTGACGTGACATAAAGTATGGAAGATAAAGAACCTCTTACCCTAGAATAGTATATCTTGCAAAAATAGTCTTCAAACAAGAAAAAAGAAATACAGACTTTACCAGACAAATAAAAGCTGAATGATTTCATCAACACCAGATCTGAGCTGCAAGAAATGTTAAAGGAAGTGCTTCCATCATAAAGAAAAGATGTTAATGAGCAATAAGAATTCACCTATAAGTAAAAGCAAACTGGTAACAGTAAGTATACAGAAAGACAAAGTATACTGTAACACTGTAACTGTGGTTGTAACTTACTCTTATCCTGAGAGAGTAAAAAACAAACTAATAAAAAATAATGAATACAACAACTTTCCAAGACATAGGCAGTACAATAAAACATGAATAGAAACAAACAAAAGTTAAAAAGTGTTAAGATTAAGTTAAAGGTTTTTTTCCTTTCGGTTTTGCTTGTTTGATTTGTTTCTTTAGGCAAACAGTGTTAAGCATAAAGTTTTTTTCATTTTCTTTTTACTTGTTTGATTTGTTTGTTCATGCAAACAATGTTAAGTTCCTATCAGGTTAAAATAATGGGTTATAAGATAATATTTGTAAGCTCCATGGTACCTCAAACCAAAAAACGTATATTGAATACACAAAAAATAAACAGCAAGAAACTAAATCATATCACCAGGGAAAATCACCTTCACTAAAGAAAGACAGGAGGAAAGAAAGAAGGAAGAGAAAAACAACAAAACAGCCAGAAAAAAAAAATGAGAGTAGTAAATTCTTACTTATCAATAATAACACTGAATGTAAATAGACTAAACTCTCTAATCAAAAGATGTATAGTGGCTGAATGCATGAAAAAACAATCCCCAATGATTTGTTGCCTATAAGAAACACACTTTACCTATAAAGACACATATAGACTGAAAATAAAGAGAAGAAAAAAATATTTCATCTCAATGGAAACCAAAAAAAATGTATGAGTAGCTATAGCTATGTCACTCAAAATAAGATTTAAGACCAAATAAGAAGAGACAAAGAAAGTCACGAGACTTAAATGTTAGACCTAATACCATAAACACCCTAGAGAAAAACCTAGGTAGTACCATTCAGGACATAGGCATGGGCAAAGACTTCATGTCTAAAACACCAAAAGCAATGGCAGCAAAAGCCAAAATTGACCAATGGGATCTCATTAAACTAAAGAGCTTCTACACAGCAAAATAAACTACCATCAGAGTGAACAGGCAACCTACAGAATGGGAGAACATTTTTGCAATCTACTCATCTGACAAAGGGCTAATATCCAGAACCTACAAAGAACTCAAACAAATTTACAAGAAAAAAACAAACAACCCCATCAAAAAGTGGGCAAAGGATATGAACAGACAGTTCTCAAAAGAAGACATGCATACAGCCAACAGACACATGAAAAAATGCTCATCATCACTGGCCATCAGAGAAATGCAAATCAAAACCACAATGAGATACCATCTCACACCAGTTAGAATGGCGATCATTCAAAAGTCAGGAAACAACAGGTGCTGGAGAGGATGTGGAGAAATAGGAACACTTTTACACTGTTGGTGGGATTGTAAACTAGTTCAACCATTATGGAAAACAGTATGGCGATTCCTCAAGGATCTAGAACTAGATGTACCATATGACCCAGCCATCCCATTACTGGGCATATACCCAAAGGATTCTAAATCATGCTGCTATAAAGACACATGCACACGTATGTTTATTGCGGCACTATTCACAATAGCAAAGACTTGGAATCAACCCAAATGTCCATCAGTGACAGATTGGATTAAGAAAATGTGGCACATATACACCATGGAATACTATGCAGCCATAAAAAAGGATGAGTTTGTGTCCTTTGTAGGGACATGGATGCAGCTGGAAACCACCATTCTTAGCAAACTATCACAAGAACAGAAAACCAAACACCGCATGTTCTCACTCATAGGTGGGAACTGAACAATGAGATCACTTGGACTCGGGCAGGGGAACATCACACACCGGGGCCTATCATGGGGAGGAGGGAGGGGGTAGGGGGGAGGTATTGCATTGGGAGTTATACCTGATGTAAATGACGAGCTGATGGGTGCTGACGAGTTGATGGGTGCAGCACAGCAACATGGCACAAGTATACATATGTAACAAACCTGCACGTTATGCACATGTACCCTAGAACTTAAAGTATAATAATAATAATAAATAAATAAATAAGTAAATAATAGAAAGAAGCTTTCAGAGAAAAAAAAAAAGAAAGTCACTAACAATAAAGGGGTCAATTCAGCCAGAGAATATAATGATTTTAAGAATATATGAACCCAACATGGGAGCATCCAGATATAAAAATAAAATATTATTAGAACTAAGGAGAGAGCAAGGGCTCAATGAAATAATAGCTGGAGATTTCAACACTCCACTTTCAGCACTGGACAGACCTTCCAGACAGAATGTTGGTGAGAATGCAAAGTAGTACAACCACTATAAAAGACAGTGTAGAAATTCCTTAAAGAACTAAAAATAAATCTACCCGTTGATGTAGCAATTCTACTACGAGATATCTATCCAGAGGAAAATAAGTCATTATACAAAGAAGATACTTGCATGCACATGTTTGCAGCAGCATAATTTGCAATTGGTAAAATATGGAACCATCCCAAATGCCCATCAATCAACGAGTGGATAAAGAAATTGTGGTATATACATATAACATGGAATACTACTCAGTCATAAAAATGAATGAAATAATGACATTCACAGCAATCTGAATAAAATCTGAGACTATTCTAAGTGAAGTAGCTCAGGAATGGAAAACCAAACATTGTATATTCTCACTCATACGTGAGAGATAAGCTATGAGTATGTAAAGGCAAATATTGAATTTTGGGGTCCTGGGGGAAAGGGCTGGGGGTGGTAAGGGATAAAATACTACATATCAGTTATAGTGTACACTGTTCAGGTGATAGGTGCACCAAGATCTCACAAATCACCACTAAAGAACTTATTTATGTAACCAAACACCACCTGTTCCTCAAAAACCTATTGAAGTAAAAACAAAACAAAAATGTTTTAACGTTTTCAAAAGAATACATTACAAAAATCCTTCATCATGACCAAGTGGGATTTATTCTTGGGATGAAGGGGTGGTCCAACATACAGAAATCAAACAACGTGATATATCATATTAACAGAATGAAGGATAAATACAGTATGATAATTTTAATTGACGCTGAAAAAGCATTTGATAAATTTTAACATTTTAGCCCCCTTTACTTATACACCAGTTATTCTCAATTTAGAGGGTGAGACCTATTAAGGTAATAAATTACAGTGTCAGATGACATTGGAAGGATTTCCTGGCACTAGGAACACAAAACATTTTGCAATTATGTGTGGGTACAAAATAAAATTACCTAAACTGCTTTGGTTGGCTTTTTAGTTACAGTGTCTTATGTTTTGTGAAGTGCCAAACCATGTTAATACATAATATATAATTGTAAGGTTTATCAAAAAGGCACATAGGTTTTACAAAGGTAAGAAATATTGCAGTATCTTCTACTATACACCACAAAAAGACACTTCTCTATATAAAGTTTGCCTAATTTTTTCCTGGTATCAAAATTAGCCTGGAAGATGAAGCAGACTCATATTTTCTGGAAAACAGTACTGAGTGATATAAGTACAGAAAGAAAGGGAGTGAAAGATCCCTTGGCACAGAGACAGAGTAGGGTAAACATAAGAGGAAGTCCCAGATACATCTGTGAAAACCCAAAGCATTTTCTCCATTTCAGATATGTGGTTGCTGGTGCTTGAGAGACAGTTTGAAAAAGGCCAAATGGCCAAGTAGGGTGTTGCACAAATTTATCACTTTATTAACTGCATATTGAGCAAATTCTTAGTTTCAATTGTATTAAACTAAAACTAACCACTGAATAAAACAAACTAATATATTTTAATAGTAAATAGAATTTCCAAACCATTTTTAAACTTCCCTTTGCTGCTTAGAATAATTAGCATTGTAAGAATTGATTTGCAGTTACATGAACCAAAGAAACAAACAAACAAAAAATTCCTGAACTAAAGATACTGTCCCAGAGTGTGTTGTATACTATGAATCTTCTTTCTATGAAGGTGTGGTCTCTTTTTTGCCAAAGCACATAAATATACAGTTATTACTTTGTGAAATTAATTTGTAGCGTAAAAATGATTCCAAGATGTTACATGTAGCTTTGACAAAGAGCACTATAACTTTGGGTGCTCATTTCACTTCTAAATGTTTCCTTTCATACGAAATATCATGTTAATATTTACCTATCTCATCAGGTAGCTGTGAGAAGCAAATAAGAAAAACATAGTTGTTCACCAGTTACTTACCTCGTATTCTTTCTTTGATTTGTAGTAGGGAGTCATTTACCCTATTCCAGTAGAGCTGCAGTAAAGCTGCACCTACATTTTGAAAGGTCATAGCCTCTGCACTCTGATCAGTTCCAGACACACTAGATACCTATGTAGTGGACTTTTCTGGGGAGACACTTCACAGCACTGGGCCCCTTGAGGCCTAGGATCTGAGCCAGGAGCTGCACTTACCCAGATCTAAGGGAATTTCTGTTGGGGTGAACTTAAACATTCTTCTCCACACTTGAGTCCCCATTCTGGACAGAGAATATTGAATGATTTATTAAATTGAAAATCTAAATAAAATAACCCTGGAGCTCTCTCTCAGCATCTACTAGCAACAAGCCATATAAATTCTCATTGGGAGAGTGTTGTGGGTGTCTCTGTGTGCTCATTTTATCTAAAAGGTTTCAATTCATGAAAAGAAAATTACTAAGTCCACTTTGAACACAAAATCAGAATTTCCTATCTAGTTTTGCTTTGATTATTTAATTACTGTGCCATTTTTCAATTGGCTTAGAATTTGGAGAGTATATATTTTTAATTTTTCTGTGCAGAAACTCCTGTGTTTAGAAACAAATAGCACCTGTAATAAAAATATATATACTATCAAGTTTTGCTTGTTTTGAGTTTCATATAAATTGAATCACAGTGTACATATTCTCCTGACTTGCTTATATTGTACTTTCTATTTGTGATATCACCTACATGGATGTACATAATGTGACTTCATTTTGTTTTGTGAATATATTAAACAAAAGTACCAGTAAACTACAAGAAGACATTCAAATATCATATATCATTACCATAATATTAATTATTCTTATTATATTATTATTGTAGTATGTTATTATTTTTATGTTATATAACATTTATATATAAACATATTTTATATATTATATATAACATGCATATATCATTATATTATATTATTATAATATATAATCATATTTATAGGTTTCTATAATATATAATATATAATATGTACTATGTAATATATATTATATATTTTATATATAATATATAATAAATTATATATAAAATAAAAATATATAGATATTTATTATTAAATATATAATAAATTATATATAATATATAAAAAATACAATATATTATTATAAAGATTATAATATATAATATATTTTATATATAAAATATAATATATAATATACAACATATATTATATATATAATGTTTATATATACATAATATATAATATATCAAATATAATAATATAATAATATAATGACGCATATTTTATAGTTATTTTATAACCACAATATATATTATATATTATATAATATATAATATAATAATGTACTATACATTGGATATTATTATATTATAATAATTACATATTATATATTATATTAATATTAATAATATTACTATATTCTCCTCTAGCTTTCAATCCCAGCACTCTAATAAAACTGCTTTCATTACAAAAGCCAATGTCCCTGTCCCCTACATTGTTAAATTCAATATATCTAGACTTCTTTATTTGAACCACCAGCCAGTATTTGGTGCAGTTGGTCATTTCTTCCTTCTTAGCACCTTTCTTTACTTGGTTTCCGGAATATCACACTTATTTTATTGTTTTCCCACATTACTGCAGAGCTCAGATCATTCCTTTTCTTCTGTAGAACGTGTGGGGAATGCAACATCTTGAGAAAAGATGGAGCATGCAGGAAAAGCCCAGTCTCTACTCCAGTTCTCCTTAGAAACAAGGTGTTCTTCAATGCTTTAGCCTAGTGAATACTGCTATGAAGAGGGATCAAAACTAGGGTGGCTGCTTCCTGAGTTCCCTTACTTATAGTGAAAATGGGGCATGTGCAGTTAAAAAATCCATCTATCCTGGGCAGCATTCTGAGGCCTTGGATGGCCAGCTGACAATGAATCCTAAGTTTCAGTTGTTTCTTGCTCCCTTTGTGTAAGCAGTAAATCTGCTTCATATAACTTGTGTGTTCTGTCTTACCAGATTCAGACAAGTTATAAACCTGTGCTCAGTGAAACTGATTCACTCTTTCCTATACTCCTTTACTGAGACCACTTCTATTAAAATGACCTTGGTCAAAGCCATAATTCTCTCTTTTCTGGACTAGTTTACAACACCCCTATCTGCAACATCTGCTCCTCTCATTGCCTAAACCACAGCCATTCTACCTTTCTTTAGTTCAAAGCTGGCAGAATGATTCCTTAAAATCTTTCATTATTATTATTATGCTTTAAGTTCTAGAGTACATGTGCATAATGTGCAGGTTTGTTACATATGTATACATGTGACACGTTGGTGTGCTGCACCCATTAACTCGTCATTTATATTAGGTATATCTCCTAATGCTATCCCTTCTCCCTCCCTCTACCCCACAACAGGCCCCTGTGTCTAATGTTCCCCTTCCTGTGTCCAAGTGTTCTCATTGTTCAGTTCCCACCTATGAGTGAGAACATGCGGTGTTTGGTTTTCTGTCCTTGCAATAGTTTGCTGAGAATGATGGTTTCCAGCTTCATCCATGTCCTTACAAAGGACATGAACTCATCCTTTTTTATAGCTGCATCGTATTCCATGGTATATATGTGCCACATTTTCTTAATCCAGACTATCATTGATGGACATTTGGCTTGGTTTCAAGTCTTTGCTATTGTGAATAGTACCGCAATAAACATATGTGTGTATGTGATTTTAGAGCAGCATGATGTACAATCCTTAGAGTATATACCCAGTAATGGGATGGCTGGATCAAAAGGTATTTCCAGTTCCAGATCCTTGAAGAATCCCCACACTGTCTTCCACAATGGTTGAACTAATTTATACTCCTAACAATGTAAAAATGTTCCTATTTCTCCACATCCTCTACAGCACCTGTTGCTTCTTGACTTTTATTTATTTATTTATTTGTTTATTTATTTTTTATTATTATTATACTTTAAGTTCTAGGGTACATGTGCATAACGTGCAGGTTTGTTACATATGTATACTTGTGCCATGTTGCTGTGCTGCACCCATCAACTCGTCATTAACATCAGGTATAGCTCCCAATGCAATCCCTCCCCTCTACCCCCTCCCCATGATAGGTCCCAGTGTGTGATGTTCCCCTTCCCGAGTCCAAGTGATCTCATTGTTCAGTTCCCACCTATGAGTGAGAACATGCGGTGTTTGGTTTTCTGTTCTTGTGATAGTTTGCTAAGAATGGTGGTTTCCAGCTGCATCCATGTCCCTACAAAGGACACAAACTCATCCTTTTTTATGGCTGCATAGTATTCCATGGTGTATATGTGCCACATTTTCTTAATCCAATCTGTCACTGATGGACATTTGGGTTGATTCCAAGTCTTTGCTATTGTGAATAGTGCCGCAATAAACATACGTGTGCATGTGTCTTTATAGCAGCATGATTTAGAATCCTTTGGGTATATACCCAGTAATGGGATGGCTGGGTCATATGGTACATCTAGTTCTAGATCCTTGAGGAATCGCCATACTGTTTTCCTTAATGGTTGAACTAGTTTACAATCCCACCAACAGTGTAAAAGTGTTCCTATTTCTCCACATCCTCTCCAGCACCTGTTGTTTCCTGACTTTTGAATGATCGCCATTCTAACTGGTGTGAGATGGTATCTCATTGTGGTTTTGATTTGCATTTCTCTGATGGCCAGTGATGATGAGCATTTTTTCATGCGTCTGTTGGCTGTATGAATATCTTCTTTTGAGAAATGTCTGTTCATATCCTTTGCCCACTTTTTGATGGGGTTGTTTGTTTTTTTCTTGTAAATTTGTTTGAGTTCTTTGTAGGTTCTGGATATTAGCCCTTTGTCAGATGAGTAGATTGCAAAAATGTTCTCCCATTCTGTAGGTTGCCTGTTCACTCTGATGGTAGTTTATTTTGCTGTGCAGAAGCTCTTTAGTTTAATGAGATCCCATTGGTCAATTTTGGCTTTTGCTGCCGATGCTTTTGGTGTTTTAGACATGAAGTCTTTGCCCATGCCTATGTCCGGAATGGTACTACCTAGGTTTTCCTCTAGGGTTTTTAAGGTATTAGGTCTAACATTTAAGTCTCTAATCCATCTTGAATTAATTTTCATATAAGGAGTAAGGAAAGGATCTAGTTTCAGCTTTCTGCTTATGGCTAGCCAATGATCCCAGCACCATTTATTAAATAGGGAATCCTTTCCCCATTTCTTGTTTCTCTCAGGTTTGTCAAGGATCAGATGGCTGTAGATGTGTGGTGTTATTTCTGAGGACTCTGTTCTGTTCCATTGGTCTATATCTCTGTTTTGGTACCAGTAGCATGCTGTTTTGCTTACTGTAGGCTTGTAGTATAGTTTGAAGTAAGGTAGTGTGATGCCTCCAGCTTTGTTCTTTTGACTTAGGATTGTCTTGGAGATTCGGGCTCTTTTTTGATTCCATATGAACTTTAAAGCAGTTTTTTTCCAATTCTGTGAAGAAACTCATTGGTAGCTTGATGGGGATGGCATTGAATCTTTACATAACCTTGGGCAGTATGGCCATTTTCAGGATATTGATTCTTCCTATCCATGAGCATGGTATGTTCTTCCATTTTTTTGTGTCCTCTTTCATTTCACTGAGCAGTGGTTTGTAGTTCTCCTTGAAGAGGTCATTTACATCCCTTGTCAGTTGGATTCCTAGGTATTTTATTCTCTTTGAAGCAATTGTGAATGGAAGTTCATTCATGATTTGGCTCTCTGTCTGTCTGTTACTGGTGTAAAAGAATGCTTGTGATTTTTGCACATTAATTTTGTATGCTGAGACTTTGCTGAAGTTGCTTATCAGCTTAAGGAGATTTTGGGCTGAGACAATGGGGTTTTCTAAATATACAATCATGTCATCTGTAAACAGGGACAATTTGACTTCTTCTTTTCCTAACTGAATACCCTTGATTTCTTTCTCTTGCCTGATTGCCCTAGCCAGAACTTTCAACACTATGTTGAATAGGAGTGGTGAGAGAGGGCATCCCTGTCTAGTACCAGTTTTCAAAGGGAATTTTTCCAGTTTTTGCCCATTCAGTATGATATTGGCTGTGGATTTGGCATAAATAGCTCTTATTATTTTGAGGTACGTTCCATCAATACCGAATTTATTGAGCGTTTTTAGCATGAAGGGCTGTTGAATTTTGTCAAAAGCCTTTTCTGCATCTATTGAGATAATCATGTAGTTCTTGTCTTTGGTTCTGTTTATATGCTGGATTATGTTTATTGATTTGTGAATGTTGAACCAGCCTTGCATCCCAGGGATGAAGCCCACTTGATCATGGTGGATAAGCTTTTTGATGTGCTGCTGAATCCGGTTTGCCAGTATTTTATTGAGGATTTTTGCATCGATGTTCATCAGGGATATTGGTCTAAAATTCTCTTTTTTTGTTGTGTCTCTGCCAGGCTTTGGTATCAGGATGATGTTGGCCTCATAAAATGAGTTAGGGAGGATTCCGTCTTTTTCTATTGATTGGAATAATTTCAGAAGGAATGGTACCAGCTCCTCCTTGTACCTCTGGTAGAATTCAGCTGTGAATCCATCTGGTCCTGGACTTTTTTTCATTGGTAGGCTATTAATTATTGCCTCAATTTCAGAGCCTGCTATTGGTCTATTCAGGGATTCAACTTCTTCCTGGTTTAGTCTTGGAAGAGTGTAAGTGTCCAGGAAATTATCCATTTCTTCTAGCTTTTCTAGTTTATTTGCATAGAGGTGTTTATAGTATTCTCTGATAGTAGTTTGTATTTCTGTGGGGTTGGTGGTGATAGCCCCTTTATCATTTTTTATTGCATCCATTTGATTCTTCTCTCTTTTCTTCTTTATTAGTCTTGCTAGCGGTCTATCAATTTTGTTGATCTTTTCAAAAAACCAACTCCAGTATTCATTGATTTTTTGGAGGGTTTTTTGTGTCTCTATCTCCTTCAGTTCTGCTCTGATCTCAGTTATTTCTTGCCTTCTGCTAGCTTTTGAATGTGTTTGCTCTTGTTTCTCTAGTTCTTTTAATTGTGATGTTAGAGGGTCAATTTTAGATCTTTCCTGCTTTCTCTTGTGGGCATTTAGTGCTATAAATTTCCCTCTACACACTGCTTTAAATGTGTCCCACAGATTCTGGTATGTTGTATCTTTGTTTTCATTGATTTCAAAGAACATCTTTATTTCTGCCTTCATTTCGTTATGTACCCAGTAGTCATTCAGGAGCAGGTTGTTCAGTTTCCATGTAGTTGAGCGGTTTTGATTGAGTTTCTTAGTCCTGAGTTCTTGTTTGATTGCACTGTGGTCTGAGTGAGAGTTTGTTATGATTTCTGTTCTTGTACATTTGCTGAGGAGTGCTTTACTTCCAATTATGTGGTCAATTTTGGAATAAGTGCAATGTGGTGCTGAGAAGAATGTATATTCTGTTGATTTGGGGTGGAGAGTTCTATAGATGTCTATTAGGTCTGCTTGCTGTAGAGATGAGTTCAATTCCTGGATATCCTTGTTAACTTTCTGTCTCGTTGATCTGTCTAATGTTGACAGTGGAGTGTTGAAGTCTCCCATTATTATTGTATGGGAGTCTAAGTCTCTTTGCAAGTCTCTAAGGACTTGTTTTATGAATCTGGGTGCTCCTGTATTGGGTGCATATATATTTAGGGTAGTTAGCTCTTCCTGTTGAATTGATCCCTTTACCAATATGTAATGGCCTTCTTTGTCTCTTTTGATCTTTGATGGTTTAAAGTCTGTTTTATCAGAGACCAGTATTGCAACCCCTGCTTTTTTTGTTCTCCATTTGCTTGGTAAATCTTTCTCCATCCCTTTATTTTGAGCCTATGTATGTCTCTGCATGTGAGATGGGTCTCCTGAATACAGCAGACTGATGGGTCTTGACTCTTTATTCAGTTTGCCAGTCTGTGTCTTTTAATTGGAGCATTTAGTCCATTTACATTTAAGGTTAATATTGTTATGTATGAACTTGATCCTGCCATTATGATATTAACTGGTTATTTTACTCGTTAGTTGATGCAGTTTCTTCCTAGCCTCGATGGTCTTTACATTTTGGCATGTTTTTGCAATGGCTGCTACTGGTTGTTCCTTTCCATGTTTAGTGCTTCCTTCAGGGTCTCTTGTAAGGCAGGCCTAGTGGTGACAAAATCTCTAAGCATTTGCTTATCTGTAAAGGATTTTATTTCTCCTTCACTTATGAAACTTAGTTTGGCTGGATATGAAATTCTGGGTTTAAAATTCTTTTCTTTAAGAATGTTGAATATTGGCCCCCCACTCTCTTCTGGCTTGTAGAGTTTCTGCCGAGAGATCTGCTGTTAGTCTGATGGGCTTCCCTTTGTGGGTAACCTGACCTTTCTCTCTGGCTGCCCTTAAGATTTGTTCCTTCATTTCAACTTTGGTGAATCTGGCAAGTATGTGTCTTGGAGTTGCTCTTCTCGAGGAGTATCTTTGTGGCGTTCTCTGTATTTCCTGGATTTGAATGTGGGCCTGCCCTACTAGGTTGAGGAAGTTCTCCTGGATGATATCCTGAAGAGTGTTTTCCAACTTGGTTCCATTTTCCCGCTCACTTTCGCTTCCTGACTTTTTAATGATCACCATTCTAACTGGTGTGACATGATATCTCATTAGGGTTTTTTTTTTTTTTTTTTTTTTTTTTTTTAATTTATTTATTATTATTATACTTTAAGTTGTAGGGTACATGTGCATAACGTGCAGGTTTGTTACATATGTATACTTGTGCCATGTTGCTGTGCTGCACCCATCAACTCGTCATTTACATCAGGTATAACTCCCAATGCAATCCCTCCCCCCCCCCTCTCCCCATGATAGGTCCCGGTGTGTGATGTTCCCCTTCCTGAGTCCGAGTGATCTCATTGTTCAGTTCCCACCTATGAGTGAGAACATGCGGTGTTTGGTTTTCTGTTCTTGTGATAGTTTGCTAAGAATGATGGATTCCAGCTGCATCCAAGTCCCTACAAAGGACTCAAACTCATCCTTTTTTATGGCTGCATAGTATTCCATGGTGTATATGTGCCACATTTTCTTAATCCAATCTGTCACTGATGGACATTTGGGTTGATTCCAAGTCTTTGCTATTGTGAATAGTGCTGCAATAAACATACGTGTGCATGTGTCTTTATAGCAGCATAATTTGTAATCCTTTGGGTATATACCCAGTAATGGGATGGCTGGGTCATATGGTACATCTAGTTCTAGATCCTTGAGGAATCGCCATACTGTTTTCCATAATGGTTGAACTAGTTTACAATCCCACCAACAGTGTAAAAGTGTTCCTATTTCTCCACATCCTCTCCAGCACCTGTTGTTTCCTGACTTTTTAATGATTGCCATTCTAACTGGTGTGAGATGGTATCTCATGGTGGTTTTGATTTGCATTTCTCTGATGGCCAGTGATGATGAGCATTTTTTCATATGTCTGTTGGCTGTATGAATGTCTTCTTTTGAGAAATGTCTGTTCATGTCCTTTGCCCACTTTTTGATGGGGTTGTTTGTTTTTTTCTTGTAAATTTGTTTGAGTTCTTTGTAGGTTCTGGATATTAGCCCTTTGTCAGATGAGTAGATTGCAAAAATTTTCTCCCATTCTGTAGGTTGCCTGTTCACTCTGATGGTAGTGTCTTTTGCTGTGCAGAAGCTCTTTAGTTTAATGAGATCCCATTTGTCAATTTTGGCTTTTGCTGCTGTTGCTTTTGGTGTTTTAGACATGAAATCTTTGCCCATGCCTATGTCCTGAATGGTACTACCTAGATTTTCCTCTAGGATTTTTATGGTATTAGGTCTAACATTTAAGTCTCTAATCCATCTTGAATTAATTTTCGTATAAGGAGTAAGGAAAGGATCCAGTTTCAGCTTTCTACTTATGGCTAGCCAATTTTCCCAGCACCATTTATTAAATAGGGAATCCTTTCCCCATTTCTTGTTTCTCTCAGGTTTGTCAAAGATCAAATGGCTGTAGATGTGTGGTGTTATTTCTGAGGACTCTGTTCTGTTCCATTGGTCTATATCTCTGTTTTGGTACCAGTACCATGCTGTTTTGGTTACTGTAGCCTTGTAGTATAGTTTGAAGTCAGGTAGCGTGATGCCTCCAGCTTTGTTCTTTTGGCTTAGGATTGTCTTGGAGATGCGGGCTCTTTTTTGGTTCCATATGAACTTTAAAGCAGTTTTTTCCAATTCTGTGAAGAAACTCATTGGTAGCTTGATGGGGATGGCATTGAATCTATAAATTACCTTGGGCAGTATGGCCATTTTCACAATATTGATTCTTCCTATCCATGAGCATGGTATGTTCTTCCATTTGTTTGTGTCCTCTTTGATTTCACTGAGCAGTGGTTTGTAGTTCTCCTTGAAGAGGTCCTTTACATCCCTTGTAAGTTGGATTCCTAGGTATTTGATTCTCTTTGAAGCAATTGTGAATGGAAGTTCATTCCTGATTTGGCTCTCTGTTTGTCTGTTACTGGTGTATAAGAATGCTTGTGATTTTTGCACATTAATTTTGTATCCTGAGACTTTGCTGAAGTTTCTTATCAGCTTAAGGAGATTTTGTGCTGAGACAATGGGGTTTTCTAAATATACAATCATGTCATCTGCAAAGAGGGACAATTTGACTTCTTCTTTTCCTAACTGAATACCCTTGATTTCTTTCTCTTGCCTGATTGCCCTAGCCAGAACTTCCAACACTATGTTGAATAGGAGTGGTGAGAGAGGGCATCCCTGTCTTGTGCCAGTTTTCAAAGGGAATTTTTCCAGTTTTTGCCCGTTCAGTATGATATTGGCTGTGGGTTTGTCATAAATAGCTCTTATTATTTTGAGGTACGTTCCATCAATACCGAATTTATTGAGCGTTTTTAGCATGAAGGGCTGTTGAATTTTGTCAAAAGCCTTTTCTGCATCAATTGAGATAATCATGTGGTTCTTGTCTTTGGTTCTGTTTATATGCTGGATTATGTTTATTGATTTGCGAATGTTGAACCAGCCTTGCATCCCAGGGATGAAGCCCACTTGATCATGGTGGATAAGCTTTTTGATGTGTTGCTGAATCCGGTTTGCCAGTATTTTATTGAGGATTTTTGCATCGATGTTCATCAGGGATATTGGTCTAAAATTCTCTTTTTTTGTTGTGTCTCTGCCAGGCTTTGGTATCAGGATGATGTTGGCCTCATAAAATGAGTTAGGGAGGATTCCCTCTTTTTCTATTGATTGGAATAGTTTCAGAAGGAATGGTACCAACTCCTCTTTGTACCTCTGGTAGAATTCAGCTGTGAATCCATCTGGTCCTGGACTTTTTTTGGTTGGTAGGCTATTAATTGTTGCCTCAATTTCAGAGCCTGCTATTGGTCTATTCAGGGATTCAACTTCTTCCTGGTTTAGTCTTGGAAGAGTGTAAGTGTCCAGGAAATTATCCATTTCTTCTAGATTTTCCAGTTTATTTGCGTAGAGGTGTTTATAGTATTCTCTGATGGTAGTTTGTATTTCTGTGGGGTCGGTGGTGATATCCCCTTGATCATTTTTAATTGCGTCGATTTGATTCTTCTCTCTTTTCTTCTTTATTAGTCTGGCTAGTGGTCTGTCAATTTTGTTGATCTTTTCAAAAAACCAACTCCTGGATTCATTGATTTTTTGGAGGGTTTTTTGTGTTTCTATCTCCTTCAGTTCTGCTCTGATCTTAGTTATTTCTTGCCTTCTGCTAGCTTTCGAATGTGTTTGCTCTTGCTTCTCTAGTTCTTTTAATTGCGATGTTAGAGTGTCAATTTTACATCTTTCCTGCTTTCTCTTGTGGGCATTTAGTGCTATAAATTTCCCTCTACACACTGCTTTAAATGTGTCCCAGAGATTCTGGTATGTTGTATCTTTGTTCTCATTGGTTTCAAAGAACATCTTTATTTCTGCCTTCATTTCGTTATGTACCCAGTAGTCATTCAGGAGCAGGTTGTTCAGTTTCCATGTAGTTGACCGGTTTTGATTGAGTTTCTTAGTCCTGAGTTCTAGTTTGATTGCACTGTGATCTGAGAGACAGTTTGTTATAATTTCTGTTCTTGTACATTTGCTGAGGAGTGCTTTACTTCCAATTACGTGATCAATTTTGGAGTAAGTATGATGTGGTGCTGAGAAGAATGTATATTCTGTTGATTTGGGGTGGAGAGTTCTATAGATGTCTATTAGGTCTGCTTGCTGCAGAGATGAGTTCAATTCCTGGATATCCTTGTTAACTTTCTGTCTCGTTGATCTGTCTAATGTTGACAGTGGAGTGTTGAAGTCTCCCATTATTATTGTATGGGAGTCTAAGTCTCTTTGTAAGTCTCTAAGGACTTGCTTTATGAATCTGGGTGCTCCTGTATTGGGTGCATATATATTTAGGATAGTTAGCTCTTCCTGTTGAATTGATCCCTTTACCATTATGTAATGGCCTTCTTTGTCTCTTTTGATCTTTGATGGTTTAAAGTCTGTTTTATCAGAGACTAGTATTGCAACCCCTGCTTTTTTTTGTTCTCCATTTGCTTGGTAAATCTTCCTCCATCCCTTTATTTTGAGCCTATGTATGTCTCTGCGTGTGAGATGGGTCTCCTGAATACAGCAGACTGATGGGTCTTGACTCTTTATCCAGTTTGCCAGTCTGTGTCTTTTAATTGGAGCATTTAGTCCATTTACATTTAAGGTTAATATTGTTATGTGTGAACTTGATCCTGCCATTATGATATTAACTGGTTATTTTGCTCATTCGTTGATGCAGTTTCTTCCTAGCCTCAATGGTCTTTACATTTTGGCATGTTTTTGCAATGGCTGGTACCGGTTGTTCCTTTCCATGTTTAGTGCTTCCTTCAGGATCTCTTGTAAGGCAGGCCTAGTGGTGACAAAATCTCTAAGCATTTGCTTATCTGTAAAGGATTTTATTTCTCCTTCACTTATGAAACTTAGTTTGGCTGGATATGAAATTCTGGGTTTAAAATTCTTTTCTTTAAGAATGTTGAATATTGGCCCCCACTCTCTTCTGGCTTGGAGAGTTTCTGCTGAGAGATCTGCTGTTAGTCTGATGGGCTTCCCTTTGTGGGTAACCCGACCTTTCTCTCTGGCTGCCCTTTAGATTTTTTCCTTCATTTCAACTTTGGTGAATCTGGCAATTATGTGTCTTGGAGTTGCTCTTCTCGAGGAGTATCTTTGTGGCGTTCTCTGTATTTCCTGGATTTGAATGTTGGCCTGCCCTACTAGGTTGGGGAAGTTCTCCTGGATGATATCCTGAAGAGTGTTTTCCAACTTGGTTCCATTTTCCCCCTCACTTTCAGGCACCCCAATCAGACGTAGATTTGGTCTTTTTACATAATCCCATACTTCTTGCAGGCTTTGTTCGTTTCTTTTTCTTCTTTTTTCTTTTGGTTTCTCTTCTCGCTTCATTTCATTCATTTGATCCTCAATCGCTGATACTCTTTCTTCCAGTTGATCGAGTCGGTTACTGAAGCTTGTGCATTTGTCACGTATTTCTCGTGTCATGGTTTTCATCTCTTTCATTTCGTTTATGACCTTCTCTGCATTAATTACTCTAGCCATCAATTCTTCCACTTTTTTTTCAAGATTTTTAGTTTCTTTGCGCTGGGTACGTAACTCCTCCTTTAGCTCTGAGAAATTTGATGGACTGAAGCCTTCTTCTCTCATCTCGTCAAAGTCATTCTCCGTCCAGCTTTGATCCGTTGCTGGCGATGAGCTGCGCTCCTTTGCCGGGGGAGATGCGCTCTTATTTTTTGAATTTCCAGCTTTTCTGCCCTGCTTTTTCCCCATCTTTGTGGTTTTATCTGCCTCTGGTCTTTGATGATGGTGATGTACTGATGGGGTTTTGGTGTAGGTGTTCTTCCTGTTTGATAGTTTTCCTTCTAACAGTCAGGACCCTCAGCTGTAGGTCTGTTGGAGATTGCTTGAGGTCCACTCCAGACCCTGTTTGCCTGGGTATCAGCAGCAGAGGCTGCAGAAGATAGAATATTTCTGGACAGCGAGTGTACCTGTCTGATTCTTGCTTTGGAAGCTTCCTCTCAGGGGTGTACTCCTCCCTGTGAGGTGTGGGGTGTCAGACTGCCCCTAGTGGGGGATGTCTCCCAGTTAGGCTACTCAGGGGTCAGGGACCCACTTGAGCAGGGAGTCTGTCCCTTCTCAGATCTCAACCTCCGTGTTGGGAGATCCACTGCTCTCTTCAAAGCTGTCAGACAGAGTCGTTTGCGTCTGTGCAGAGGTGTCTGTGTGTCTTAGTTTACTGTGCCCTGTCCCCAGAGGTGGAGTCTACAGAGACAGGCAGGTTTCCTTGAGCTGCTGTGAGCTCCACCCAGTTCGAGCTTCCCAGCAGCTTTGTTTACCTACTTAAGCCTCAGCAATGGCGGGCGCCCCTCCCCCAGCCTCGCTGCTGCCTTGCCGGTAGATCACAGACTGCTGCGCTAGCAACGAGGGAGGCTCTGTGGGTGTGGGACCCTCCCGGCCAGGTGTGGGATATGATCTCCTGGTGTGCCTGTTTCCTAAAGCGCAGTATTGGGGTGGGAGTTACCCGATTTTCCAGGTGTTGTGTGTCTCAGTTCCCCTGGCTAGGAAAAGGGACTCCCTTCCCCCTTGCGCTTCCCAGGTGAGGCAATGCCTCGCCCTGCTTCAGCTCTCGCTGGTCGGGCTGCAGCAGCTGACCAGCTCCGATCGTCCGGCACTCCCCAGTGAGATGAACCCAGTACCTCAGTTGAAAATGCAGAAATCACCGGTCTTCTGTGTCGCTGGCGCTGGGAGTTGGAGACTGGAGCTGCTCCTATTCGGCCATCTTGCTCCGCCCTCATTAGGGTTTTGATTTGCATTTCTCTGATGGCCAGGGATGATGAGCATTTTTCATTTGTTCATCGGCCTCATGAATGTCTTTTTTTGAGAAGTGTCTGTTCATATGCTTTGCCCACTTTTTGATGGGGTTGTTTGCTTTTATCTTGTAAATTTATTTGAGTTCTTTGTAGATTCTGGATATTAACCTTTTGTCAGATGAGTAGATTGCAAAAATTTTCTCTGATTCCGTAGGCTGACTGTTTATTCTGATGGTAGTTTCTTTTGCTATGCAGAGGCTCTTTCGTTTAATTAGATCCCATTTGTCAATTTTGGCTTTTGTTGCCATTGCTTTTGGTGTTTTAGACATGTAGTCCTTGCCCATGCCTATGTCCTGAATGGTATTGCCTTGGTTTTCTTCTAGGATTTTTATGATTTTAGATCTAACATTTAAGGCTTTAATCCATCTTGAATTAATTTTTGTATAAGCTGTAAGGAAGGGATCCAGTTTCAGCTTTCTACATATGGCTAGCCAGTTTTCCCAATACCATTTATTAAATAGGGAATCCTTTTCCCATTTCTTGTTTTTGTTGGATTTGTCAAAGATCAGATGGTTGTAGATGTGTGGTATTATTTCTGAGGCCTCTGTTCTGTTCCATTGGTCTATATCTTTGTTTTGGTACCAGTATCATGATGTTTTGGTTACTGCAGCCTGGTAGTATATTTTGAAGTCAGGTAGCGTGATGTCTCCAGCTTTGTTCTTTTGGCTTAAGGTTGACTTGGCAATGCAGGCTCTTTTTTGTTTCCATATGAACTTAGAGTAGTTTTTTTCCAATTCTATGAAGAAAGTCGTTGGCAGCTTGATGGGGATGGCATTGAATCTATAAATTACCTTGGGCAGTATGGCCATTTTCATGATATTGATTCTTCCTATACATGACCATGGAATATTCTTCCATTTGTTTGTGTTCACTTTTATTTCATTGAGCAGTGGTTTGTAGTTCACCTTGAAGAGGTCCTTCACACCCCCTTATAATTGGGATTTCTAGGTATTTTATTATCTTTGAAGCAATTATGAATGGGAGTTCACTCATGATTTGGCTCTTTGTTTGTCTGTTACTGGTGTATAAGAATGCTTGTGATTTTTGCATATTGATTTTTGTTTCCTGAGACTGCTGAATTTGCTTCTAAGCTTAAGAAGATTTTGGGCTGAGACAATGGGATTTTTTAACTATACAATCATATCATCTGCAACAGGGACAATTTGACTGAGAATAGAACCAAGTTGGAAAACACTCTTCAGGATATTATCCAGGAGAACGCCTCCTACCTAGCAAGACAGGCCAACATTCAAATTCAGGAAATACAGGGAACATCACAAAGATACTCCTCGAGAAGAGCAACTCCAAGATACATAATTATCAGATTCACCAAAGATGAAATGAAGGAACAAATGTTAAGGGCAGCCAGAGAGAAAGGTCAGGTTACCCACAAAGGGAAGGCCATCAGACTAACAGCAGATTTCTCAGCAGAAACTCTATAAGCTGAGAGTGCTTCTGTAAGAAGAGAGTGGGGGCCAATATTCAACATTCTTAAAGAAAATAATTTTAAACCCAGAATTTCATATCCAGCCAAACTAAACTTCATAAATGAAGGAGAAATAAAATCCTTTACAGACAAGCAAATGCTGAGATATTTTTTGTCACCACCAGGCCTGCCCTACAAGAGCTCCTGAAGGAAGTGCTAAACATGGAAAGGAACAACCAGTACCAACTACTGCAAAAACATGCAAAATTGTAAAGACCTTCAATGCTGGAAAGAAACTGCATCAACTAACGAGCAGAATAACCAGCTAACATTGTAATGACAGGATCAAACTCACACATAACAATATTAACCTTAAATGTAAATAGGCTAAATGCTCCAATTAAAAGATACAGACTGGCAAATTGGATAAAGAGTCAAGACCCATCAATATGCTCTATTCAGGAGACTCATCTCACGTGCAGAGACATACATAGGCTCAAAATAAATGGATAGAGGAAGATCTACCAAGCAAATGGAAAACAAAAAAAGGCAGGGGTTACAATCCTGTCTCTGATAAAACAGACTTTAATTCAACAAAGATCAAAAGAGACAAAGAGGGTCATTACATAATGGTAAAGGGATCAATTCAACAGGAAGGGCTAACTATCCTAAATATATATGCACCCGACATAGGAGCACTCAGATTCATAAAACAAGTCCTTAGAGACCTACAAAGAGACTTAGACTCCCACACCATAATAATGGGAGACTTTAACACCCCACTGTCAACATTAGACAGATCAATGAGACAGAAAGTTAACAAGGATATCCAGGAATTGAACTCATCTCTGCAGCAAGCAGACCTAATAGACATCTACAGAACTCTCCACCCCAAATCAACAGAATATACATTCTTCTCAGCACCACATAGCACTTAATCCAAAATGGACCACATAGTTTGAAGTAAAACACTCCGCAGCAAGTGTAAAAGAACAGAAATTATGACAAACGGTCTCTCAGACCACAGTGCAATCAAATTAGGACTCAGGATTAAGAAACTCATTCAAAACCATACAACTACATGGAAACTGAACAACTTGCTACTGAATGACTACTGGGTACGTAATAAAATGAAGGTAGAAATAAAGATGTTCTTTAAAGCAATGAGAACAAAGACACAACATACCAGAATCTCTGGGACACATTTAAGCAGTGTGTAGAGGGCAAGTTATAGCACTAAATGTCCATAAGAGAAAGCAGGAAAATTCTAAAATTGACGCCCTACTGTCACAACGAAAAGAACTAGAGAAGCAAGAGCAAACACATTCAAAAGCTAGCAGAAGGCAAGAAATAACTAAGATCAGAGCGGAACTGAAGGCAATAGAGAGACCAAAGACCCTTCAAAAAAGCAATGAATCCAGGAGCTGGATTTTGGAAAACATCAAATTGATAGGCCACTAGCAAGACTAACAAAGAAGAAAAGAGAGAGAGAGGATCAAATAGATGCAATAAAAAGTGATAAAGGGGATATCACCACCGACCCCACAGAAATACAAACTGCCATCAGAGAATACTATAAACACCTCTACGCAAATAAACTAGAAAATCTAGAATAAATGGATAAATTCCTGGACACATACCCCCTCCCAAGACTAAACCAGGAAGAAGTTGAATCTATGAATAAAACAATAATATGCTCTGAAATTGAGGCAATAATTAACAGCCTACCTACCAAAAAAAGTCCAGGACCAGATGGATTCACAGCCGAATTCAATCAGAGGTACATAGAGGAAATTGTACCGTTCCTTCTAAAACTATTCCAGTCAATAGAAAACGAAGGACCTCTCCTTATTTCATTTTATGAGGCCAGCATCATCCTGATACCAAAACCTAGCAGAGACACAACAACAAATAGAATTTTAGACCATTATCCCTGATGAACATTTATGCGAAAATCCTCAATATACTACTGGCAAACCAAATTCAGCAGCACATCAAAAAGCTTATCAATCAGGATCAAGTCAGCTTCATCCCTGGGATGCAAGGCTGGTTTAACATTGATTACATTTAATCAATAAATGTCATCCAGCACATAAACAGAACCAATGACAAAAACCACATGATTATCTCAATAGAGGCAGAAATGGCCTTGGACAAAATTCAATAGCCCTTCATGTTAAAAACTCTCAATAAACTAGTATTGATGGAATGTATCTCAAAATAATAAGAGCTATTTATGACAAACCCACAGTCAATATCATACTGAATGGGCAAAAACAGGAAGCATTCCCTTTGCAAACCAGCACAAGATAAAGGTGCCTGAAAACCGGCACAAGACAAGTATGCCCTCTCTCACCTATTCAACATAGGGTTGGAAGTTCCGGCCAGGACAATCAGGCGAGAGAAAGAAATAAAATGTATTCAATTAGGAAACAATGAAGTCAAAGTGTCCCTGTTTGCAGATGACATGACTGTATAATCAGAAAATCCCATCATCTCAGCCCCAAATCCCCTTAAGCTGATAAGCAACTTCAGCAAAGTCTCAGGATGCAAAATTAATGTGCAAAAATCACAAGCATTCTTATACACCAATAACGGACAAACAGACAGTGAATACCCATTCACAATTGCTTCAAAGACTATAAAATACCTAGGAATCCAACTTACAAGGGATGTGAAGGACCTCTTCAAGGAGAACTACAAACTACTGCTCAACGAAATAAAAGAGGACACAAACAAATGGAAGAACATTCCATGCTCTTGGATAGGAAGAATCAATATTGTGAAAATGGCCACACTGCCCAAGTTAATTTATAGATTCAATGCCATACCCATCAAACTACCAATGACTTTCTTCATAGAATTGAAAAAAAAAAGGAAAAAAAGCTTATCCACCATGATCCACCATGATCAAGTGGGCTTCATCTTTGGGATGCAAGGCTAGTTCAACATACGCAAATCAATAAACGTAATCCAGCATATAAACAGAACCAAAGACAAAAACCACAGGATTATCTCAATAGATGCAGAAAAGGCCTTTGACAAAATTCAACAGCCCTTCATGCTAAAAACTCTTGATAAATTAGGTATTGATGAGACGTATCTCAAAATAATAAGAGCTGTTTATGACAAACCCACAGCCAATATGATTCTTTAAAAAATCTTAATCAGATTATATCTCTCTTCCAGCTAAAGCCCTTCAAGGACATCCACACACTTGACAGTAAAAGTTTAAGTCTATAGAATGGCCTAGAAGGCTCCACGTGATTCAGCACTTAACTATTCCTCTGAGCCCATTTCCAGTACTCTCCCCATCCATCCCTTTGCTGCATTGGCTTTGTGGCTGTTCCTTGAACACAGGAGTTTCCTTCCTGCCTTGGGGTCTTTACACCCCTTTAAGTGCCACACAATTTTGCCAGGTATTTCTCTGTGTAACTTCAACTCCAGCTTCTTAATAATTTATTCAAGTATTACTTGTTCTGTTTTTGTTTGTCTAATTCAACTCTCATCCGCGTGTTGGCACTTTTAATTTCTCTTATTATTATCTACCTTTTAAAAATTTATTTGAAAATAGCCTTATGACATACAATGAGTATTGTGGATTTCATGCTCTCCATTTTTAAACCAGAAAGTCTAAAAAGTTTCAGCTTTTTATTTCTTTTGTTCACTGAAATATCTCAATACCTGAAAATGCCTGGACATCATGGTTACTAGAACAATAGTTATTGAATAAAGTTCCCTTAGCATGACTTTATTTATATAATATTCTTCTTGACCTAATTGCCCCATATAACATTTTTTGAATTACTCGTGTATGTGTTCTTTTAATATGCCTTGTGCTTATTAGTGTACTATAACAATGATGTAGTTTTTTATACTGTGTGAAGTCATGCTCAATAAAAGAACCCAAAGCTGACAGCTTTCACCAAGAAATTGAATTATATGGTGATATGTTTGTATCTTACTTTCAGGGTTATTGATATTGCTTATCATGAAAGTTTAGTTAACACAAATAGATGCTTTGACTCATGAATCATTAATTTGAAGACTTATTCTGTCTCTGCCTTCATCCTGTATCTTTATTTTCTACTGATTTTTTTAATATATATCTTGCTATAACAGCAGAGGCATCAAGTGTATATTCTAGAATTAGAGTACTGCCTAAATCCCAGATTTAGTACATTTTTGCTGTGTGTCCTTGGGCCATCTACTCCATATCACTATGTCTCAAATTCTACATATGGAAATTACAGATAAGAATTTTATATCTCACAAGATTTTTCTGAATATTAAATGAGTTATTATATGTAAAGCACTTAAGGAGTGTCTGACACAGAGTAGTTGCTAATGATTAATATGTACCTTACATTAAATTAATTACATTTCCTGTTTATTGCTACAGTATCTGAATCTTCCAGCATTCTACATGTTTTTAATTAAATTCCATTATTCCCTCAGAACACTTACTCAGTGAAAACAGGTAAGAAATGAGTCTTTAGAGATTTAATAATATAATTTACTTTCTCTTTTATAATTTAAATAAATTTTACTCATGCTTTTGTGATGTTGTGAGCCTCTCTCTCCTCTTCCTCTTCCTTTCACTCTGTCTCAAACCTGAGTATTCTATGTTTACCAAGGTTGATTTTCTTTGCCATCAATATATTTCACCAGGGTAATTATTTTTTCAGATACTGTAGCTATAGGTAGAGAATTTTTAATCTTCCCATTGAGTGGAGGCCTCTCTTTTTTTGAGTTTAAAAACAGGTATAAATATCTCAATGCTGACAGATAAACATCTTTTGAAAAAAAAATGTTAACATAGTTTGTGAGAAAAATCACTAGGCTTCCTAAGCGGTTCTGGCTAAGGGCATTATTGTTTAATATTGTAAAACCTGGTATTATAAGTTTACATTCATGAGATATAAAGCCATGCTTTGTGTGGGTTGAAGTGTAATGGTTTGGAGATTTCTCCAATCCTTTCTCAAGCATAAGATAGTACTTCTAGGACCTTTCTTATCCAATATGCAATGGTATGAATACCTGGAAAATGGCAACATTTTATTAAAGCCATGGTTATGGTCTTTATAAGAAACAAATATAGCTGAGAACCTTCCTGAAATTAGAGCTAATATTTGGCACAAATATTTATTCTAAGTATTATAAAGACTATCTTTGCAATTATAAACAATGCTATGATGGGGACAGCTTACATGCTTTCAAACATTTTATCTAGATTCTCACATGTAAGTCTGAATGTATTCCTTATGGGCTGAATTTCCTCCATTTTATTGTATGTGTTCTCTACAATATACTTTCAAATATTTTATCTAGATTTTCACATGTAAGCCTTAATATATTCCTTACAGGCTAAATCTCCTTTTTCACTTTATTGTATATGTTCTCTATCTGCCACAGTTCTTGATTGCACAAGCACAAAAAGACTAGTTCAAACAAATTTAAGTTTTAAAGTAGTTCATATACTGGGTTACTCAACTAATACAACAAAATCTGGAGCACCATGAAAGAAAAACTGTAAAACACAAGAGAGATTTTAAAGTCACAGAAAAGAGAGCTGCAGGACCAGTAAGGAAGGCCATGATGCGGTTTTACCTTTATTGTATATAGAATAAGCACTAAACAAAGGGAGCCCTGCAGGCTACATTGCAATGACCACTTCTTGAAATTAGACATTGTCTTTGCTATTGATCCTAAGTTGATTTACTACACTCTATGTTTCTTTTCATCACAATTTTTTAATTCAAAGCACAAGATTTTGGGTCTGACTTGCTAAGCAAGAAAGGCTAGAAATAAAAGTATCTGCTCTTTTCTTGCTTCCATGTTTGAAAGCAAACTCTACTTGGCCCTGATTTTCATCAAGCAGTTAATTTTTGAAACCTATGATGAGGTTCAGAATAGGTCACCAAAAAATAAGTTTGATTCAATTTCTGCTAGTTTGTCAATTAAATTAATTTAAGAAATAGGGCGGTATTTTTATGTGAATCAAAAGTAACACATTTTTATTATAAAAAATTAAGCAAATACCCCTCGAAATAACTACCGTTAACAATTTGATGGGGGGAGGCAAAGAAGATGGTCAAATAGAAGCCTTCACCAATCATCCTTCTCACAGGAATACCAAATGCGGCAACTATCTACTTTAAAAGAACCTTCATAGGAACTAAAAATCAGGGGAGCAATCATAGTATCTGTTTTTAATTTTATATCACTTACAGATACCCTGAAGAGGGTAAGAAAGACAGTTCTAAATTGCTGACACCACCCCTCTGCATCCTCCACAGCAGCTATGTGGCACAGAGTTTTGTGTGACTGGGGTAGGGAAAGCACAGCGATTGTGGGTCTTTGCATTAAAAGTCAGTGCTTTCAACACTGGGAAGAATTCGACCAACAGACACAGAGTGAGCATTTAGACCAAACCAAGGCAGAAGGGAATTATTCATCCCAGCAGTCAGAACTTGAGTTTCTGCAGGCCTTACTGCTGTGGACTTGATATGGTTTGGCTGTGTCCCCATCATATCTCATTTTGAATTGTATTTCCTGCAATACCTACACATCGTGGGAGGGACCTGATGGGAAGTGATTAGACCATTGGAGTGATTCCCTCATGCTTTTCTTATGACAGTGAGTTCTCATGAGATCTGATGGTTTTATAAGGAGCTTTTTCCCTTTTCATTCTGTACTTCTTGCTGCTGCCATGTGAAGAAGGATGTGTTTTCTTCCTCTTCTGCCATGATTATAAGTTCCCTGAAGACTCCCCAGACATGCTAAACTGAGTCAAGTAAACTTATTTCTTTTATAAATTACCCAGTCTTGGGTATGCCTTTATTAGCAGCATGAAAATGGACTAATACAGGGTAAAGGACTCTGGGAACTTAAGTAAACGTGAAAGGCAGTCTAGGCCCGAAAGACTTCAACACCTAGGTAAGTCTTAGGGTAGTGCTCCGCTCAGATGTAGTAGACTTCACCCACTGAGACACCAGCTGAGATTCTTGTGTCACCTCAACTCAAACCCCAATCAGTACAGCTCTTAGCTCCATAAAAGATCCCTTCCTCCCACTTGAGGAGAGAAGAAGGAAGACTAAAAAAGATTCTGTTTTGCAACTTGGCTTTCAATTCAAGCATAGTGGAATAGGCCATGAGATAGAGGCATGAGGACTCTATCTCAGGCCCTAGCTCCCAGATGACATTTCTAAAGAAACCATAGGCCAGAAGGAAACCTGTTGTCTTGAAGGGATGGACTCAATTTTGGCAGGATTCATCACCTGCTAACTAAAGAGCCCTTGGACCCTGAAAAACCACTAGTGGTAACTAGGTAGTAGGTAGTATACACCATGTGCCTTGGGTGAGACTCTGAGACATGCTGGCTTCAGGTGTGACCCAGCATATTCAAGGCTGTGGTGGCTACAAGGAGAGACCTTTCTGCTTGACAAAAGGAGATGGAAGAATCAAGGGGATTTCATCTTCCAGCTTAGGTAACAACTCAGCCACAGTGGAAAAGAGTACCAAGTGGGTCCTTAGCATCCCTGTTTCCAGTCGTTGGATCTTGAACAACATTTCTGGATCTACCCTGGGCCATTAGAGTGCTTACTATCCTGAAGGATGAGTCCTAGGAATAACAGCACTCACCACAAGCTGACCAAAGAGCACTTGGGCCTTATGTGAATATCAGGAGTACTTTTACAGTACTCCCCATGGGTCCATGACAATGGTAGGCATAGGGACAGACTCTCCTGCCTGGGGAAAGGGAAGGGAAGAATGTGAAGGACTTTGTCTTGTGGTTTTGGTGCCAGCTTAGCCATAGTAGAAGAGAGCACCAGATAGATTTCTAATATTTCTAACTCTATTTCATAGTTCCAAATAGCATCTCTGGCTCTGCCTGGGACCCGGGACCCAGGGGAACTCATCATCCTAACGGGAAAGAAAGGAAACTGTGTGGCATCACCAGCTGCTGACTGAAGAGCCATAGGATCTTGAGCAAGTGTAGGCAGTAGCTAGGTAGTGGTTACAATGCACCTTGGACAAAACCCAGTGCAATGCTGGCTTCAGGTTTGACCCAGCACCGTCCCAGTGGTATTGGCCACAGGGATGCTTGTGTCACATTTCTCCCAGCTCCAGGAAGCTCAGGACAGAGGGATAGACTCCATTTTTTTTTTTTTTTTTTTTTTTAGAGAAAATTAATAAGAGAAGAAAACACATGACTCTTTTTGGTAGTACCAAGAATTCTTCTGGATCTCATCCAGGAACAACAAGGGAGTCCCTCTATCTATTCTACAGCTTTTGGATGAAATATTCATCACTTAATCATGATTAATAACATTTTAAACTTATTGTTGAATTCAATTCACAAGCATTTTTGTGAGGATTTTTGGGTCAAAGTTCATCAGGGTTATGGGCCTGTAGTTTGCCTTTTTTTAGGTGTGTCTTTGTCTGTTTTTGGCATCTGGGTAATATTGGGTGAAGCCATCAAGTCCTGGACTTTATTTTATTTTATTTTATTCCCTACAGCTTTGATCTCTTTACTTATTATTTGTCTGTTCAGGTTTTGGATTTCTTCATGTTTCAATCTTAGTAGGTTGTATGTATCTAGGAATTTATCCATTCTATCGAGGCTTTACAATTGATTGGCATAAATTCCTCATAGTAGCTTCTAATGGTCTGCGGAATTTCTACAATATTAGTTGTAATGTCACAATTTTTGTCTCTAAAGATTGTATTTATTTGGATCTTCCCTACATTTTTTTCGTTTGGGTAAAGGTTTGTCAGTTTTGTTTATCTTTTCAAAACACTTTATTTTGTGAATGTTTTGTTCTATTTTCTTTGTTTCAATTTCATTATTTCTACTGTGATCTTTATTTTTTCCATTTTTCTAGTTATTTTGGGTTTGATTCACTCTTGCTTTTCTAGTCTTTAAGATACATTGTTATGTTGTTTATTTAAAGTTTTTCTATTTTTTAATATAGGTGCTTGTAACTCTAAATTTCCCTCTCGGTACTCTTTCACTTTATTCTGTAGGTTTTGGTATGTTGTGTTTTCATTATCACATTTTGCAAGACATTTTATAATTTTATTTTTAATTTCTTCCTTGGCCACTGATTATTAAGAAGAATATTAATTTCCACTTTTTTGTCTAGTTTCTAAAATTATTATCAATTTATTTCATTGTGGTAAAAAATTTGATATTTGATATTATTTCAATTTTTTAAAAAATGTTTTAAGGCTTATTTTGTGGCCTAATATATGGTTTATTCTTGGGAATTATCCATGTGCCGAGGAGAGGAATGTGTATTCTGTAGCTTTTGGATGAAACATTCTGTATAAATCTATTAACTTGTGTAGTACAGATTAAGTCACATGTTTCTTTATTGATTTTTCTCTCTGGATGATTTGTTTAATAGTGAAAGTGAGATGCTGAAATCTGCAGCTATCATTGTACTGTGGTCTATCTCTCTCTTTAACAGTATTTGCTTTATATAGTTGGGTTATTCATTTTGGGGTACATATATAATTATATTTGTTATATCATCTTGGTGAATTTACCCTTTTATCATTGAATAAGATATTGTCTTTTTATATAGCTTTTGTCATGAAATCTATTTTGTCTGGCATAAGTATAGGTAATTCTGCTCATTTTTGATTTCCATTTTCATGAAAAGATCTTTTATCATATCATACCTTCGTTTTCAGTTTACGTATGTGTTTATGATGAAATGTTTTTCTTTTACATAATAGATCATTTAGCTTCGTTTCTCTTTTTATCAATTCAACCACTCTATGTTTTTTGATTAAATAGTTTAGTCCATTTGCATTCAATGTTATTACTGATAAGTAAGAATTTTCTTCTGTCATTTTGTTATTTGTTTTCTTGTTGTTTTGTGGTCTTCTTTCCTTCCATTTTCGTGTCTTCCTTTTAGTGAAAGTAATTTTCCTGGTGGTGTGAGAAATTGATTTATCTTTATTTTTTGTGTATGTGTGGTATATTTTTGATATTTGGTTTCCATGAGGCTTGGAACTAATATAATCCATTATTGTAAACTCATGACAACTTAACACAGATTACATAAACAAACAAGCAAAGAGAAAACTCATAAAAACTCTATACTTTAACTTTGTTATTCTGCATTTTAACTTTTTGTTGTTTCTATTTATATCTGATTATACTGCCTATGTCTCAAGCATTTGTTGTAGTTAGTATTTTTGATCAGCTTATCTTTCATTCTTTCTACTCGATATGAAAAATTTACACACCACAGTTACACTGCTGTAATACTCTGTGTTTCTCTGTGTACTTACTATTACCAATGACTTTTGTACCTTCAGGAGATACTACTCATTAATATCCTTTTCTTTCAGATTGAATAACTCCCTTTAGCATCCCCTGTAGGACAATTCTGGTGTTAATGAAATCCTTCAGCTTTTGTTTGTCTGAGAATGCCTTTATTTTTCCTTCATATTAGAAGAACATTTTTACTGGATATACTATTTTGGAAAAAGTTTATTTTCTTGGGCATTTTAAACATGTCATATCACTATCTCCTGGCCTGTAAGATTTTCACTGAGAAGGCTGTCATTAGATATATTGAAGATCATTTTTATTTTATTTGTTTTCCTTATATAGCTGTTTTATGATTTTTTTTTATATATTGATCTTTTAGAGTTTGATTGTTAAATGTCTTGTGACAACTTTGTTTGGGTTAAATCTGCTAGGTGTTTTATAATCTTCTTGTTTAGTATCTTTCTGTAGGTTTGGAAAAGTCTCTGTTATTATCCCTTTGAATAAACTTTCTACTTCAATATCTCATTTTACTTCCCCCTTAAGTCCAATAACCTTTAGATTTGCACTGTAGAGAATTTTCTAGGTCTCGTAGGCATGCTTCATTCTTTTTCATTCTTTCTTTGTCTCATCTGACTGGATTTTCAAATAGCCAGTCTTCAAACTCACTAATTTTTTCTTCTGTTTGATCAGTTCTGCTATTAAGAGAATACTGAGGTATTCTTCAGTATATTTTTTACATTTTGAACTCTAGAATTTCTACTTGATTTTTAAAAATTATTTCAATCTCTTTGTAAAATTTATCTGTTAGGATTCTGAATTCATTATGGGTATTCTCCTGGATTGTACTGAGCTTTCTCAAAAGAGCGATTTTGAATTCTGTCAGAAATGTCACGTATCTCTATTTCTCCAGGATAGGTCCTTGGTGGCTTTTTTAGTTCATTTGATGAGATCATGGTTTCCTGGATGGTCTTTATACATGTGGATTTTCACTGTGGTGTCTGGGAATTAAAGGGTTAGATGTTTATTGTAGTGTTTACAGTATCAGTTTGTTTGTACCTGTCCTTCTTGGAAAAGCTTTCCAGATATTCAAAGGAGATTGAGTGTTTTGTTCTAAACCTTTGGTCACTGCAACCATAAAAGTTTTAGAGGGCATTCCTAGCCCAGTAACACTGTGGCTATTGCAAAGTTACAAAGGTACTGTCTTGTTCTTCCTGGGTAAGATCTGGGAAAATTTTGTCAATTATCAGGCATTGGCTCTTGTTCTTTTTCCATACTCGCCCCCGAATAAACAGAGTGTCTCCCTCTGAACTGAGCTGCCTGTGTCACTCAGGCAATTCCACTTAAATTGCACTGGGTTAGATGTGTGGCTACCACCATTTAAATTTCACTGGGTTAGATGTGAATCTAGCACAGCACTGAGTCCACTCAAGGCCCAAAATGACCACTGTCTGGTCCCTTCCTATGTTCACTCAAGGTCCAAGGGCTCTACAATCAGCAGGTCACAAATCCAGCCAGGATTGTGTTCTTCCCTTTAAGAAAATGAGTTCCTCCTGGTCCTGGGGAGGTCTGTTCTTTCCATTCTTCCCTCTCCTTTTCTTAAGCAGAGTAATCTCTCCCAGAGGCCACCACCACCCCATGCCCATACCTGCTATTACCAATGATCACTCAATGGCCAAGCCTGTTTGATCAGTTTGTGGTGTATGCTGTCACTTCTGGCTCTCTCTCATCAGGGAAGTGGACTCCTGCTAGAGCAGGGTACATTCAGAAGTGCTATCCAGGAACCAAGGCCTGGAACTGGGGACCCCAGGATCCCACTTTGCGCTCTATCTCTCTGCAGCGGAGCCATTATCTAAGCTGCAAGACCAAGTCTCTTTACTCTCTTTTCCTCAAGCAGAAGGTGTTTCTCTTCATAGCCACCATAGCTGGGAATGTGCTGCATCACACTTGAAGCCAGTGCAGCTCTTAGTCTCATCCAAGTCTAGTGGCAAGTAATTTCTGACTACCACTGTTGATTATTCAGGGCCCAAGAGTCCTCTAGTCAGCAGGTGATGAATTCTGTGAGAACTAGGTCCTTGCCTTCAATGCAACAGGTTTCCTTCAGGCCAGCATGTATTTAGAAGTGTCATCTGGAAGCTAGGTCCTGGGATGGGGGCCTTGAGACTCTATCTGATACCCTATTTTTATTTAGCTGAGTTGGTATTCCACTTGCGACACAGAAACCTCTTTGCTCACTTTTCTCTTTTCCTCAAGCAGAAGGAAATAATCTCTCCTGGAGCTGCTTTTGGATGGGTTATGTGCAATGAAACCACTCCCTTGGAGACCCCTTCTAGTGTCTCACTAGGTTGTGTTAACCCCAAGTCCACAGGCTCTGAGACTAGCACAGCACCAAGACTTGTCCAAGACTTGCAGATTTTGTGGCCTAAACTGCCTTTCAAGTTTATGTAGGACCCCAAAACACTTTAACCTGTAGTGGTGGACCTTGTAGAAACTTGTATTCTGACTGCTGGAATGGACAAATTGGTTCTGAATAAGGGTGGTCTAAAAGCTCCCTTCCTAGGTACCAGCTGAGTTTTGCTCATTGTTGCTTTCCACTAATACAGGGCAGCACTAAGTTTCAATGCAAAGCTTGAGAATCAGTGTTTTCCTTCCCCAAGGGCACAGATTCTCTCTTTACACCAATCAGCTGCTGCCAGGGGATGAGGAAAGGGTGGTGTAGGCAATTTAACAGTCTTTTCTACCCTCCTCAGTGCTTCCTTCCTAAAAATGATGTTAAAACCAGATACTGTGATTGCTCACCTGATTTTGGATTCTAATGAAGATGCTTTTTTTGTGCGTGAATAGGTGTTCAGTTGGCGTTCCTGTGGAGGTGGATGATATGGTTTGGCTGTGTCCCCTCCAAATCTCATCTTGAATTGTAGTTTCCATAATCCCCACATGTCATGGGAGGAAACCGGTGGGAAATAATTAGATCATGGGGGTGGTTACCCTCATGCTGCTTTTGTGATACTGAGTGAGTTCTCATGAGATCTGATGGTTTTATAAAGGGCTTTTCCCCTTGTACACATTCTTCTCTGTCTGCCACCATGTGAAGAAGGACATGTTTGCTTTCCCTTCTGCCATGATTCTAAGTTTCCTGAGGCCTCCCCACTCATGCTGAACTGAGTCAATTAAACCTCTTCCCTTTATAAATTACTCAGTCTGAGGTATGTCTTCATAGTAGCTGAAAACAGACTAATACAGAGGGAAGTACTAAAAGACTTCTACTTGTCCAACTTGCTCCCCCAAGAGACTCTCTCTGTCTCTCTGTCTCTCTCTCTCTCTCTCTCTCTCTCTCTCTCTATATATATATATATATATATATATATAAATTTTAATGTAGCCAAATGTATTAATCTTTCTTTTGTGGTTTTTAGTTACCATCATAGTTTATTAAATAGTACATCAGTTTTCTTCACTAACTCACAATTTTCAAATATTTCAGTCTATTGAGCACTGAAATACTATAAAATTTCTTCATCATCTCAATGCAAACCTAATAAGCACTAAAATATAAATGTTAATCTCTATTATTAAACAGAATGTATTATTGTATTGTATATGGTTTAAATAAACTATCAAAGAATTGGCATCTTGTATTTACAAAAATATAATTAATTTATACCATAATTAAGAAAAGAGTGTTCATATTGATTTGCAATGTTTAGTGTCCTGAAATTTTAGTCCATTTTAAAAATGTATATTTTATTGTACTAAGAAATATGGAATAAGTTCATGATCATGAAATAATAAGATGATTTATATATGCCATATATAAATATATTGACAGCAATGGTTTGCAAGCCACAAATCAAAATAACATAATATTTTCCTCATTCTTGCTTGAAGGGCTTATATGTATTTTCTTTAATATTCCTGTATTGCCATATCATAATTCTTAATATATATTTCTGCCTATTAAAATAAATATTTTTGCTTATATAATTAATATCACAGTCCTGATAGGTGTAAAGATATGTTAATATAGGGAACCTAACCTCTGAAACTTTAAGTATCATGTGATAATTTCCAGCAACAGAGAAAAACAATAAAAGAAGAAATTATTCAAAGTAATTTCCATTTATTTTAAATAATCATTTGATCTCTCAATCACCTACTCACCTCCAGCATAGGCTATATTTAATAATTATTTGTTAATTAAATTAAAGTGATTCATATAAGTAACATTAAAATAGAAATAATATGATAGTAATTTAAAAATTTTATTCTAAGCACAAAAACTATGCTTAAACAGTAATTATGTGGAATCAGTAGTGTTATTGCATCATTTTGAATGATCATCTTAAAAATGTTCTCATTTTTGATGTCCTAATTTAAAGAGCTCCCACATTGTGGCCTCTCTAAAATCCCTCTGCTCACACAAACAGACAAACTATGGCATTCTGTACACTTTTAAGCCTCAGTTCACTTACTTTTAGAAGTTATAGTGTCGATACATGATCTACTTGTCGCATTTATTCTCATTATTCCATTGTCTACTGACTCTATCATTACTCTCTTTTACTGAAGACCTCACTTTCAAATTTCACTTTCCATTTATTTGATAAAGGCTTCCATCTGTGTATTCCACATAGTAGTATTTACTGTTGTTTATGTGCTAAGTATTTTCTTGAGATCAAACATGTAAAGACAGGACTTTTAGTTTTAGCTCTGTAAAATAAACAGCTTAGAAGTCATCACTTCCATTGCAACAATACGATAAAAACACCCAGATCAAAGTCTGGAGAGATGGGTTACAACAAGGAAACACGCCCAACCTGGAGCAGAAGCTGCTAGAGCCATGCGCTGGTAGAAACACTTTTTTTTTTTTTTTTTTTTTTTTGAGACAGGGGAGTCTGGCGTTGTCCCCTGGGCTGGAATATAGTGGCATGATCTTGGCTCCTGCAACCTCCGCCTCCCAGGTTCAAGTGATTCTCCTGCCTCAGTCTCCTGAATAGCTGGGATCACAGGCACTCGCCACCATGCCCAGCTAATTTTTTTGTATTTTTAGTAGAGACAGGGTTCCACCATGTTGACCAGGCTGGTCTCGAACTCCAGACCTCAAGTGATTCACTCTTATTGGCCTCCCCAAGGGCTGGCATTACAGGCATCAGCCACCACGCCCAGCCATACACTAGTAGAAAGACTTCAATGGTAATTTTGATGAATTGTTGGAAGCCATGTTTAAACTATCTTAAGAGTGATAAACTCTGGAGGACATGTGGTCTTGTGCCTGGGGTGATGCGTATACTTTTGTCGGTTTAAGATTCAGAAATCTGCTAACATTTGGAAGAGTTAGGAAAACGCACCTCCTGTCTTTGACAAGGGGAAAAGTAACCATTGTGAAATGGTTACTAGTGCATATTTAATAAAAGGCCTACTTTACAACAAAAAAAAGACTTTAACAGCCTTATCCCACATAGGCAGGGGCTCAGTTACCCAACACAAATACTCACTGGCCTTCCAATCTCACATATGTGGGAGAGAGAAAAAAAAGATTAGAAGCATCTGTGAAAATGTCAGCTAAGGGTCATAGGTCCACAAAAAGACTGAGAGTTAACTAAAAAATTATAGAATAATTCCCCCCACCCAACTCTTTACCACCACTTAAGCAGGGTTGTTGTATGATAATAGAATTATGGAGAACAAAATGCTAGGCATAGGCTATATTTAGAAAGAAGTTCTTATAAAAATACAAAGGCAGAAAGAGAGTTAAAAATAAGAACAATGGAGGAATTTGAAGCACCTGAAACCTACAGCTACAGCCAACTATAAAAGCAGCCCAAATCCTTGTCAGATTAACATAAACTTCACACTAAAGGTCTATTTGCCCCAGTTTCTATTATCTGATATATCATACCTGGCTTTCAACAAAGTAATTAGAACTCATAATAAACAGTAGAAAAAAAAAAAAAAACTGAAGATGCAAAGCAAACATCAGGACCAGACTCAGATATGGTATAAATTTTGGAATCATGACACGGGAAATTTTAAATAACCATGATGTTAAAGACTGTACTGGAAAAAGTAGACAACTTGCAAGAACAGATGTGTAATGAAGATAGAGAGATAGAAATTCTAAGAAAAATCAAAATAACAAAAATATCAAAAACACTTTAAAAGAGATGAAGAATGTTTCGTTTTCGCTCATCAGTAAACTAAACACAGCTGAGGGAAAAAAGTCAGTGCACATGAAGATACATCAACAGAAACTTCCCCAAACTTCCCCAAACTTAAATGCAAAGTGAAAAAAGGGTAAAAGAAAAAGAAAAAAAAAAGAATATAAAGACCGTGAGACAAATAGAAAAGATTGGCATGCTTCATAAGAATACCAGTAAAAGAAAGAGAATGGAGCAGATAAATATTTAAAGTAACAATGACTGGTAATTTTCCAAAATTAATAACAGATACCCAAGTACAGATCCACAAAGCTGAGTAAACACCAAGAAGCATAAATACTAAAAATCTGCAACTAGGCATACATATTCAAATTGCAGAAAATTAAAGAAAAAGAAAAATCTTGAAAGAAAGTAGAAAAACAAAAACACTGTATTTGTAAGGAAACAAGAAGAATTAAATTACATTTATTTTCAGAGACTATGTATGCAAGAAAGTTTAGAAACCATGCATGCAAAGGAAATTTTAAAGGGTTGTAGGAAAAACAAAACCTAGAATTCTGTATCCCCATGAAATCCTTTAAAAGTGAAGGACAACTACTTTCTCAGTCAAAAACAAAGGAAATTCAACATTAGCAGATTTATCCTTCCAAAACATGTTACAGAAAGTTCTTCAGGAATGAGGAAATGACATAGGTCAGAATATTAGACTCACATTGAACAATAACAAAATAAAGCAAATGAAAAGCAACAGCTGAAATTAAAATAAAATATTGGTATTTTTATTATTAACTAATCCAGTACATAGCTATTCAGATCAATAATAATAACAATGAAGTATTAGACTATAGGATATGAGAGGAGATGAAGGAATGACACAACTTTATAACGGAAAGGAAGGAAGAATAATGAATACTCAGTTATAATGTACCTGCACTATCTATGAAGTGGTATAGTGCTATTTGAAAGTCGGTTTAAATCAATTGTATATTGCAAACTCTAGTGCATCCACTTAAAAACTAAAAATAAAGAACTCTAACTGATTTTCTAAGAGAGGAGAGAAAATAATATCATGTAAAGTATTCAATTAATAACAAATGAGGCACACAAATATGGAAAGAAAAAAAAGAACAAGTGCAAGGAAGAGAAAATAAACATAGTAGACATTAACCAAATCTATCAAAATTTACTTTAAATGTGTATTCTCTAAATACAACAACTAGAAGACAGAGATTGACAAAGCAAAGAAGGACAATTAAAATGAAACAAGGACTTTACAAACAATACAATTCAGCAATCTCCCTTATATGTAGTTACAGGACTGATTAGACAACCAAAAAGTTATTGTACCTGGAAGCTGCTGTTTCCAGCTATCTTCTATGAGATTTGAGATGCTACAAGCTTCTCGACTTCTATCTTCTAGAAATTTAGAAAGTTATAAGAATATAGCATTGGTGTTGAGGGCATTGAGAGCCCATCATCAAAGTTTTCTTCTAGATCTTCATGTAGCAATTTAAATAGCCCCAAGTTTATTAAGAAGATCAGAACAGTAGGACAAGAAAATAAAAACTATGTAAGTAGCAAAATTTAAAGCTCTGTTTATCGCAGCTCTTAAGAGATACCTTGTCATACATTTTTACTACACGCACATTCTGCTTTTGCTCCCAATAGAAGAGAAGATTTTAATGGAAATATAAGGTAACTGAGGTAATAACTATATAAAAGATTTTTATTTTTAAAAAGCTTAAAACTATATACCATTACAAAAAAATTCTAACCTAAAAATACTAAATTGAGATATGACCCTAATTATAGTTTTCTTATTGCCTTTGTTAATATTACATTACATAAGTACTGAAGTACTCAAACTTATGACATAAAAATGAAATAGTCTTAGTGATCATGATAATTGTTAATAAAAGCACTGTGATTTATAGTAATGTAATAAGATATGTTTAGCCCAAGTTTATATCCTCTAGTCTATTAAGTGAGATATTTGATATAAAAATGTTTTACATTTCTATGAGGGTTATTTGAAGTTTTTATGTTATAGTCAATAGCATCTTCAATTATGTCAACACACTGGTAAGGATGCCATCTAAGATGTTGCAACAATGCCATGCCATAATTATACACTTCCATAGTTATCATAGTACACTGAATAAGCATTGTGTATGTGTTTGTGTGTATAAAACAAAGCAGAAAATAATTTTAAAAATAGGTGTTTAAGTTTTGTGGTATAAAAATTAGGTAAAAACAAAAAAGTGTAAACTTTTGAAAGCAAATTATGGTTTAAAAGCTGTAATGGAAGATGTGAAAATCAAGAATACACATAGAACACACATGTCTGATAATCACATACACTTGAAAGTAGGTTACTTTTCTTTTTTTACTTTGAATCATCTGTTCTTTATTTTTCCTTTCCAAAATGACTCCATTCTCAACTAATATGATATTTTCAATAAATAGGAAGCTGTATGGTTAAAAAAGAAACACAGGCATTTTAGAGAAAAAGGTCACTCTTAATATTTTTAGTCAATTAATTAATTCATCCACCAATTCATTGCTTTACTAATGATTTATCTCATTATTTAACAAAAAAAGCAATTCAAAGCATGACTGTGTAATTGGGCCCTACACACAAATAGAATAAAACATAATTTTTGTCCTTGTGCTTAGAGACTAAGAGCCACTAACTTGTTTCTTATTTAAAAATAACAGAAACTGATTCTAATTAACCTAGCAGCAGTGAATTTCATTTGAAGTATATTCTGTAGTTCGAATAACAGTTTGAGAAATGCACAGAAACAAAAGATGTCCAGATAGGCTGATCTGCAAACAAATCTAAACAAGAGTCAAGTTGGGATCCCATTGTCATTGCTGCTGATGACTGAGCATCACCTCCAGTGGCATGACCTCCACTGGACCTTGATGCTGCCACTGCTCTTACTGGTCCTGCTGGTGTAGCTTCTGCTGAGCCCTGGATGTTTCTCACAGTGAAATGAGCATTAAAGAGTTACAAATTCTTTTCACCAGTCTTTCCAAATTGAATTTGGTAAAATTGGATCGTTAATGACTCTACATTCTCTTTTACCCCACATCTAATCTTCAGGAAATCTTCTTGTCTTTGATTTCAGAATATATGAAGAATTTTTCCACATTTTACTGTCTCCATTGTACTCCCAGATAGATACACCATAATCTCCAGCATGGATTAGAATAGGCCTCCTATGATAGTTTGCTGAGAATGATGGTTTCCAGCTGCATCCATGTCCCTACAAAGGACACGAACTCATCCTTTTTTATGGCTGCATAGTATTCCATGGTGTATATGTGCCACATTTTCTTAATCAGAACAGAAAACCAAACACAGCATGTTCTTACTCATAGGTGGGAATCGATCAATGAGATCACTTGGACTCTGGAAGGGGAACATCGCACACTGGGGACTATTATAGGGAGGGGGGAGGAGGGAGGGATGGCATTGGGAGTTATACCTGATGTAAATGACGAGTTTATGGGTGCTGTTGAGTTGATGGGTGCAGCACACCAACATGGCACAAGTATACATATGTAATAAACCTGCACGTTGTGCACATGTACCCTGGAACTTACATTATATTAAAAAAAAAAAGAAACATGTACCTATTTCATTTTTCCTAACTACCACCAGTATACTCTATTGTTTTTACTTGCTAATTTGGCAGGCAAATATGTTGTTTTATTTTTATTTAAGATTTTATTTGTTATTGATTAAAAGTGTACTTAACTCCTTAATAAATCTGATTTTATTTTGGTAAAAAAAAAAAAAAAAAAGAAAAAAAAAGAAAGAATAGGCCTCCTAAACTGATCTCCCTGTATTTACACTTAATACACTGCTCTCTAACCTCAGTGGTATATCTAGAGTGACAATTTGAAATAAATAAAATCATGTCACTCTTCTGCTCAAAACTCTCCAATATCTTGCTATTTCACTCAGAAGAAAACCAAAATCCTTGGCAAAGCTCGATGAATTGGTTGATACTAGATCCTAAGTAATCTGGCCTCCTGTTAATTTTCCACTTTCCTCCAATTCTACTGTCCGCTTTGCTGTCTCTGAATAAAGGCAGATATATTCCCACTGTACAGGTTTCCCCTTGCTGTTCCCTCGGCCAAAGGGCTCTTTCTCAATATACATATGGTGAACCTGTTATTCCTCAACTCTGTACTGACCACCCCATTTCAAAATGCAATCTCTTTTTCTCCCTGTCATTTTCAATCCACTAACCCTCTTTATTTTATCCCATGGAAGAAATCAATAAACAATTTATCATTTTCTCTATATTTATCTATTGTTATTTTCCTCCTCTCCTTCCCATAAATAAAACCTACACTAGGATAGAGATTTTTGTCTATCATGTTTGTCTGTGTGTGTGTTTTTGTCTGTCTTGTCAATTATGTCTCTTTCTCTCTCTCTCTCTGTGTGTGCGTGTGTGTGTGTGAGATAAAATAGTGTATGTCACAGCATTGGTGCAAAAGAAATATATATTTTTTTAATTGAAAGCTTGATTGCTTTGTGGAAAAGAGAAGAGAGACAGACAAAAACAGGAAGCAGAGAAGACATTTGAGAGCTAATAAGGCATTTCAAATAAGGGATGATGATGGTTAAAACTTATTTAGTAGAGGTGTAGGATGTAGTCAGATTTACAGTATATAGTATATTTTAAAAGGTGACTCAATAGCACTAGATTATGATTTGCTTTTGGAGTTTAGGAAAACAAAGGGATAAAGGATAGTACACAACTTTTTTGGCAAGAGCTTGAGCATTCTGTTTTGAAATTTAAATTTTCAATGCTATTACACATTAAAATTACCATATTAAGTATGTGCAGTAAATTATCACTTAACATTATCACAGATCCTTTAAAATATCTACTTTAAGTGGAATGACATACAGCAGGTCCTTTAATAATGTCATTTTTATTAATGTCCTTTTGTTATAATGTTCATAAGAAAAAAAAACTGAATTTTTTATACATTGTTTCACTTAAAGTCCAAGTTGGCAAATACAGACTTAGACCTGAGCAGATACCTAAGTTTAAATATGTGAATAGATATCTTATGCATTCATTATGCCTGATTTACACTTTTTTAAATAAAATCTGTGCTTTGAGTGAAAACTGCAGCTGTGTGGGACATTACTCACATTAAGTTTCTTGAAAGAAAATGAAAAAAAAAAAAAAGCCTGGCTTAAAGATAGCATTATGCAATATACTAGCATCATATGCAAATACACTTGTTGATGAGTTAGATACTCACAGTGGGTTCTGAAGAAGAATTAAGGAAAAATACTCTAATGAGCTCATTTCAAGCAGTTGTCTTATTGTCGAGTAGCCATGATTTGAGAAATGGCCTGAAGTAAGAATATGTATCTATAATTATTAGCAACTAATGATTGTGCTGCCTGGTTAAAGACTTAGAATCACAAAAATGTAGGACACTGTGTGTATGATGGATTCTCAGAATGTGCTTGGAGCATAAAAGCACCTGTCCCTCACAGATTTCCCAATCCTGTGGTTTTTGGCCAAAGAACCAAGATGAAGTTACCCTCAGGTAAGAAAGGAAGAGATGGCCACTAGGCCAGGAAAAAACAGAGATGACTTTCCTATCGGACTATGACACTTGTCCGCAGGTCCTTGTGCTTGCCAACCACTCCCAGATTCCCTGCCTTATAGCCCTGCAGGATCGTGTTCACAATGCAGCCTCTGCTGCTCAGCCTGGGTCCTTCACTCCACCTGGGTCCATTCCTGGCATCCTGGGAGCACTTCAGATCCTTCAGTCCACCCTGAACCCAACTCCAAGTGTTTGAAGGATAGAGCACAATTCTATCTTAGTGCCCCAGGACTGCAGAATGTAGCTCAGGAGTGCTGAGCTAAGATCTGTGGCTGACACTCAAGTGGCAGAGAAGCCCAAACTCTCAGGGCACTTAGAGGTGAGATGTGTGACCTTGTGGATTTGAGCAACATGGGGGATACTTCCTTCCACAGGTCCAGCCTAGAAAGGGTGAGGCATGTCTCTGTGATGTGGCCTTTTCCCAGGGAGCCCCGCAGCCTAGAACACCTAACAAAAGAAACATGGGCCCAATGCCAGTGATTGGAGATAGGCCAGCAGCAGACCTACTGAAGGAATCACCTCCCTCCCTTTGCACTGCAGAGCATGACTGGAAACAGGAGGAAATACAGAGGAGCCACACAAGCAAGTAAGAACCTATCTACCACCCATTACTTTTAAGTGGCAGCTACTGAATGGCAGCCCAAGCTTCAACACCAAAAATATTTAGCGAATATATTCCCCTGTGAAAGCAAGAGTGTGAATTCAGGCACAAAGAAAGACTGTGTATAGAATCTTGACCCTCTGAAAGCATCCCAAAATGAAACCAACTACCTATAACTTAACTTTTACCACAGATTAAAGAACACTAACACCTACAGATGAGAATAAGTCAGTGAAATAACTCTGGCTGTTTTAAAAGATGGAATGTCTCTTTGCCTCCAAATGAATCCTCTAGCCCCCCAGCAATGATTAGTCTGAAATGACAGACTTAGAATCCAGAATCTTGATGGCAAGCAAGCTCACTGAGATTCAGGAGAAAGTTGAAACTAATTTAAGGAATCCAGTAAAATGACCCAACAGCTGAAAGCAGGACCAATCAGTTTAAGAAAGAACTAAACAAATTCTAGAGCTAAAAAAATTACTACATGAATTTCATAACATAATACAACCCCTCCAGTACAATCTATATTTACAACAGAATACACCAAGCTGAGGAAAGGATCTCCGATCCTGAACACCAGTTCTTTCAACTAACTTAGTCAGAAAAAAATAAAGACAAGAGAATTTTAAAAAATGAACAATACCTCCAAGAAATATGAAGCTATGTAAAGATACCAGATCTGAGACTCATGGGCATTCCTGAGAGAGAAGGAGAGAGAATAAGCTTCTTGGAAAATATATTTCAGGATATAGTTGGTGAACAGTTCCCTAATCTCACTACAGAGGTTGATGTGTAAATTCAAGACACACAGAGAACCCTGGCTAGATACTACACAAAATTATGATCCCCTAGGCACATGATCATCAGATTCACCAAGGTCAATACAAAAGAAAAAAGTTTAAAAGCAGCTAGAGAGAAGGGTCAAGTCAGATGCAGAGAACCTCATTAAGCTAGCAGCAGACCTCTCAGAAGCGATTGGAGGCTTATGTTCAGCATGTTTAAAGAAAAGAAGTTCCAACAGAGAATTTACTATCCTGACAAACTAAGCTTCATAAGCAAAGGAGAAATAAAATCCTTCTCACACAAGCAACCAGTGAGGAAGTTCACTTCAAGAAGACCAGTCTTGCAAGAGGGCTTTAAGGGAGTACTAAATATGAAGTCAAAAGAATGACACCTGTTACCACAAAAACACACTTAAATACATAGCCCATAAGTATTATAAAGCAACTACATAATCAAGTCTACATAACAACCAGCTAACAATATGATGACAGGATCCAAATATCACATATCAATACTAACCCCGAATGTAAATGGGTTAAATGCCCACACTTAAAAGACATAGAGTGTCAAGCTGAATAAAAAGACAAGACCTAACCATCTGCTGTCCTCAGGAGATCCATCTCAAAAATAACAACACCCCTAGGCTCAAAGTAAAGGGATGGAGAAAGATCTACCATGCAAACAAAACATAAAAAGGAAAAGGTGCTGCTTTTCTTACATCAGATAAAACAGACTTTAAAATGATAAAAATAAGAAGGACAAAGAATGGTATTATATAATGATAAAGAATATAATAGAAGAAGAAGACTTAATGATTGTAAATATGTATGTGCCTAATATTGCAGTCAGAAAACTGTCAAAGAAACTGTAATTAAACCCAACTCTTGAACAATTAGACCTAGTAGATATCTACAAAGCATTCTATTCCACAACCACAGAGTATGGATGCATCTTATTGGCACATTGAATGTATTGTAAGATTTACCACGTGCTTGGTTATAAAGCAAGCTATCAATGAATTTGAAAAATTGAAATCATACCACCCACACTCTTGAACCACAATGCAATAAAAATAGGAATCAATATCAAGAAGATCTCTCAAAACTGCATAAATACATGAAAATTAAACAACTTGCTCTGAATAACTCCTGGATAAAGATAGAAATTAGTCTGAAATCAAAAAATTGTTTAAAATTCATGAAAATAGGGACACAGCTTACCGAAATTTTAGGAATACAGCTAAAGCAGTGTTAAGGTAAAGTTTATAGCACTAAAATGCCTTTACCAATAATTTAGAAAGATCTTAAATTAGCAATTTAACTTGTCACCTAAAGTAATTAGGAAAAAGAATAAATCAACATTATAACTAGGAGAGGAAAAGAACTAAAATTTTAAAAGAGTTGAATAAAATTGAGATGCAAAAATCCATACAAAAGATCAATTAAACCAAAAGGTGGTTGTTCAAAAAATAAACAAGATTGATATTCTGCTAGTAAGATTAACAACAAAAAGAGAAAACCCAAATAAGTATAATTAGAAATGACAAAGATGAGGACTTGGCACAGTGGCTTACTCCTGTAATCCTAGCACTTTGGGAGGCTGAGGTGGGTGGATTGCCACAGCTCAGGAGTTCTTGACCAGCCTAGGCAACATGGTCAAGCCCTGTCTCTACTAAAATACAAAAAAAAAAAAAAAAAAAAAAAGGCCGGGTGTGGTGGTGGGCACCTGTAGTCTCTGCTATTCAGGAGGCTGAGGCAGGAGAATTGCTTGAACCTGGGAATTGGAGGTTGCAGAGAGCCGAGATCATGCCACTGCACTCCAGCCTGGGCAGCAGAGCGAGACTATGTCTCAAAAAAAAAAAAAAAAAAAATGACAAAGATGACACCTTATAACTGATCCCACATAAATACACAAAAGGAAGCCTCAGAGGAAGCTATGAACAACTTTATACACACAAATTAGAAAATCTAGAGGTGTGATTGCTCAAACCTGTTATCCCAACATTTTGGGAGGCTGAGGCAAGCAAATCAACTGAGCTCAGCTGTTCGAGACCAGTCTGGGAAACATGGTGAAACCCTGTCTCTACAAAAAGTGCAAAACTTAGCCGGGTGCAGTGGCTTGTGCCTGTAATACCAGCTACTCAGGAGGCTTAGGCAGGAGAACTTCTTGAGCCTGGGAGGTGAGGTTTCAGTGGGCCAAAATCAGGCCATTGCACTCCAGCCTGGGTGACAGAATGAGACTTTGTCGAAAGAAAGAAGGAAGGGAAGGAAGGAAGGAAGGAAGGAAGGAAGGAAGGAAGGAAGGAAGGAAGGAAGGAAGGAAGGAAGGAAGGAAGGAAGGAAGGAAAGAAGGAAGGAAGGAAGGAAGGAAGGAAGGAAGGAAGGAAGGAAGGAAGGAAGGAAGGAAGGAAAGAAGGAAGGAAAGAAGGAAGGGAAGTAAAAGAAAATAGAGAAAATGGATAAATTCCTGGAAACATGCATTCTCCACGATTGAATCATGAAGACATTGAAACCCCAAATAGACCAATACCAAGCTCTGAAATTGAATCAGTAATAACAAAACCCACCAAAAAAACAAACAAAAAATCCTTGAACCAGATGGATTCCCAGCCAAATTCTACCAGACATACAATGAAGAAATGGAATCAATCCTACTGAAACTATTCTTAAAAAACTGATGAAGAGAGCCTCCTCCTTAACTCATCCTACAAATCCAACATCATCCTGATACAAAAATCTAGCAGAGACAGACACACACACATGCACACATACACAGAATCTTCAGGCTAATATTCCTCATGAGCATAAATGCAAAATTCCCCAACAAAATACTAGCAAACCAAATCCAGTAGCACATCAAAAAGTTAATATATCATTATCAAGTAGATTTATTCCCTGGATGCAAGGCTGCTTCAATATATGAAAATCAATAAATGTGATTCATTAGATAAAATTAAAGCAGAAATCATATAATTATCTCAATAGACAAAGAAAAGGCTTTTGATTAAATTCAGCACCCCTTCATGATAAATACCATCAACAGACTAACCATCAAAGGATTGCATCTCCAATGAATAAGAGCTATCTATGACAAACCCACAGCCAATGTCATACTAAACAGGCAAAAGCTGGGACCATTTCCCTTGAGAACTGGAACAACACAAGGATGCCCATTCTCACCACTCCTATTCAACATACCAGAAATCCTAGCCAGATAAAGAAATAAAACATATCTAAATAGGAAAAGAACACAAACTATCTCTCTTCACTGACAATATAATTATATACCTAGAAAACCCTAAAGACTCTGCTGAAAGGCTCCTAGAATTGACAAATGACTTTAGTAAAGTTTCAGGAAACAAAATCAATATATAAAATCAGTAGCATCTCTATATACCAATAACATCTAGGATGAGTCAAATTAAGACCATAATCTCATGTACAAGAGTCAGAAAGAAAATTAAATATTAATACTTAAGAATACAGTTAACCAAGGAGGCAAAAATTCTCTACAAAAAGAACTACAAACAAACAAACAAAAAACTGTTGAAATAAATCAGATATGACACAAACAAAAGGAAAAACATTTCATGTTCACGGACAGGAAAAGTCAATGTCATTGAAATGGCCATACTATCCAAAGCAATTTACAGATTCAATGCTATTCCTATCAAACTATCAATGTCATTTTTCACAAAATTAGGAAAAACACCCTTCCAAAATTCACATGGAACCAAAAAAGAGCCTGAAATAACCAAAGCAATCCTAAGTAAAAAGAACAAAGCTGCAGGTATTACACTACCTGACTTCAAACTACAATATAAGGCTACGGTAACCAACTCAGCATGGTACTGATGTAAAAATAGAAACATAGACCAGTGGAACAGAATAGTGAACCCAGAAATAAACCTGCACACCTACAACCATCCGATCTTTGACAAAATAAATAAAAACAAGCAATGGGGAAAGAACTCTTAATTTAATAAATGGTGCCGGGATTACTAGTTAGTCATATGCAGAAAATGAAACAGGATTATGTTTTATTTTTATTCATTTTATTTTATTTTATTTTTATTTTTTTGAGAGGAAGTATCTCTCTGTTGCCTCCCAGGTTGGAGTGCAGTGGTGTGATCTTGGCTCACTGCCACCTCCTTCCGCCTCCCGGGTGCAAGCAACTCTCCGGCCTCAGCCGCCCTAGTAGCTGGGATGACAGGTGCAAGCCACCATGCCCGGCTAATTTTTGTATTTTTAGTAGATACAGGGTTTCACTATGTTGGCCAGGCTTGTCTCAAACTCCTGACCTCAAGTGATCTGCCCACCTTGGTCTTCCAAAGTGCTGGGATTACAGGCGTGAACCACCATGCCCGGTCTGAAATTGGACTCTTGCCTTTCACCATATAAAAAAATAACTCAAGATGGATTAAAGATAAAAGGGTGGGGCATAATTAAACTAAAGAACTTCTGCACAGTCAAAGAAGCTATCAATCTACAGAATGGGAGAAAATATTGGCAAACTCTGTAACTGGCAAATGTCTAATATCCAGAATCTATAAGGAACTTAAGCAAATAAATAAGCAAAAGTAAAATAACCCCATTCAGAAATGAGCAAAGGACATGAACAGATACTTCTCAAAAGAAGACATGTAAGTGGCCAACAAACATAAAAAAATGCTCAGTATTATTAATCATCAGAGAAATACAAATCAAAACCACGATGATATACCATCAAACATCAGTAAGACAGCTATTATTAAAGAGTCAAAAAAAATAATGATGTTGGTGAAGCTCTGGAGAAAAGAGGATGGTTATACACTGTTGGTGGGAATGTAAATTAGCTCAGATATTTTGGAAAGCAGTTTGGAGACTTCTCAAAGAGCTTAAAACAGAGCTAACATTTTTCCCAGGAATCTCATTACCAGGAATATACCCAAAGGAAAATAGATCCTTCTATCAAAAAGACACATGCACTCATATGTTCATTGCTGTGCTATTCACAAGAGCAAACATGTAGAATCAAACTAGGTTCCCAACAATAATGGATTGGATAAAGAAAATGTGGTGTATATACACCACAGACTACTATGCAACCATAAAAAAAAAAAAAAAAGAAATCATGTCCTTTGCCACAACATGGATGTAGCTGGAGGCCATAATCATAAGCATATTAACACAAGAACGGAAAACCATATACTGCATGATCTCACTTGTAAGTGGGAGCTAAGCATTGAGCTCACACGCACATAAACATGGGAATGATAGACATGGAGTGTGGGTGGAAGAACTACCTATTGGGTACTGTGCTTACTACCTGGGTGATAGGATCTGCATGCCAAACATCAGCATCATGCAAAAGACATGTGCAAGAAACCTGCACACGTACCCCCTGCATCTAAAATAAAAGTTAAAAAAAAAAAAAAAAAAAAAACAGAAAGAAGTGTGAGTGAAACAAATTTGAGTGAACAATGGTGGGTGTCTAGAAATGAATTTTGAACACGTGAAGTCTAAATGATCTGGTCAATGTCCAAGTGGGGATATTGTCTAGTTGGGGAGAGAGACATGGAGAGTTTGCCACTAGAAAAAGGTGATTTTCATATCTACAAGATAAAATGGGGTTAACAATTTTGTGACTACCACTAAGAAAACACCAAGAACTGTCTTCTGAACATTTTATTAATGAAGATTTAGTAAAGACTACTGAAATGCCAGCTTTTCGGGGGCACTTTTCCTAAGTATTCTATCAGAAATGAGCTGCCCAGATCAAAACCTAATGCTTTTTATTAGTTTTCTATAATATTTACTAATAGCTAGAGTTACTAATTGCTAATTTATTTACTTTTTTAATTGTTCCTGTAACAAATAAAAGTTAAATTTTATGAGAGAATGCTCTTTGTCTTGGTTGTCACAATCATCATGTATCAAGAATCAAAAGATAGGCCAGGCGCTGCAGCTCACGCCTGTAATCCTAGCACTTTGGGAGGCCGAGGTGGGCGGATCATGAGGTCAGGAGATCGAGACCATCCTGGCTAACACGGTGAAACCCTGTCTCTACTGAAGATACAAAAAAATTAGCCAGGGGTGGTGGCGAGCGTCCCAGCTACTCAGGAGGCTGAGGCAAGAGAATGGCAGGAACTCAGGAGGCACAGCTTGCAGTGAACCAAGATCGCTCCACTGCACTCCAGCCTGAGTAACAGAGTAAGACTCCGTCTCAAAAAAAAAAAAAAAAAAAGATACATAAATAATTGCAATTGCAATTCTATGCACAAACACAAACTACTCAAGAATCAAAAAATTAGAAAATATTACTTAAGAATTTAACTAATATACTGTTTACAGTTATAATACATATATTTACAAAATAAACCCTCTAAAATGTATGTAAGAATTTTATTAAAATTTATTAAAAAGGAAATTTCAATATTCAAAATATTTTAGTAATTTCCAAATTAATCTGTTAAATTCCCAAGAAAATTTCCGATAAATTTTTTTTGTTGATTTTTATGAAATACGATGACCTCATTCCACAACTTACTTGGTAAGGTATCTCCAGACACCCCTGAAAAAGAGCATATTATAGGGTTTTGCCTTACTAGGTATCAAAATATATTTTTTTAAAATATCAATAGAAGCCGGGCGCGGTGGCTCAAGCCTGTAATCCCAGCACTTTGGGAGGCCGAGACGGGCGGATCATGAGGTCAGGAGATCGAGACCATCCTGGCTAATACAGTGAAACCCCGTCTCTACTAAAAAATACAAAAAAAAAAAAAAAAAAAAACTAGCCGGGCGAGGTGGCGGGCGCCTGTAGTCCCAGCTACTCGGGAGGCTGAGGCAGGAGAATGGCATAAACCCGGGAGGCGGAGCTTGCAGTGAGCTGAGATCCAGCCACTGCACTCCAGCCTGGGTGACAGAGCAAGACTCCATCTAAAAAAAAAAAAATAAAAAAATAAAATAAAATAAAATAAAATAAAATAAAATAAAATAAAATATCAATAGCATACAATAAAATACTATGGTATAATCAGATATATTACTGCTACAAAACAGAGCCAAGTCCTAAATCCACTCACTTATGGAACTTGATTAATGACAGAGCTCACATTGCACAATGATGGGAAAAGATGACTGTTTGATAAACTAGACTAGAAGAAAAAGTTATACATATGGTATAAAGAGAAATTGTATTTCTACAATGTAATCTATGCAAAAAGCAATTTCAAGTATATAAAATAATCAAATTTGAAATACACAATTTTAACGTTTTAAATGAATGCAATTTTACCATCTCAGAGTAAGAAAGATATCTCAATAGGATGCAAACCATATATGATAAGGTGGGAAAGCTAAACCACATTATAATTAGTAATTCTAGACCGTATTATAGTCAGAAATCTTTTAATTTTGTGTGCATGTGTATATATACATAAGTCACCAAGATGTTCTTCACTCAGTGAATGGATAAATAAACTGTGGTACATCCAAAAATGAAATATTATTCATCTCTAAAAGAGATGAGTCATCAATTCATGAAAAAAACATGGGGGAAACTAAAGTGTATATTATTAAGTAAAAGAAGGAAACAGGAAAAAGCCTACATACTATAGAATTCCAACTATATGACATTACATAAAAAGGCAAACTTTGGAGACAATAGAGATCAGAGGTTACTAGATGTTAGGGGAAAAAGAGATCAACAGGTGAAGCACATAGCATTTTTTAGGACAGTGAAACTATTGTGTATGATACTGAAATGCTAGATACATGTCATTATACATTTGTCTGAACTCATAGAATGTACAACAGTTAGAATGGACTCTTAAGTAAACAATGCAGTTTTCATGATAATGATGTGTTAATACAGGTTTATTGATCATAACAAATGTATCATTCTGGTGAGAGATGTTGATAGTGGCGTGGGGGTGGCTGTGGAAGGTTAGGGATAACAAGTATAAAGGAATTCTGTACTTTCTGCTTAATTTTGCTGTAAATCTAAGCTGCTCTACAAATAAAGTCTATTTAAATATCTAAATTAGAGAAAATAGCACAAATGTAACTGAAGTTAATTAATATCTAGCACATATAATGAATTTCTAAATGTAAAATTAAAAAGACAAACCACCCAATCAAAAACTTAGGACAAGACATTAAACAAATTCAAGAGAGAAAATATAACTTGATTTTAAAAAATGGTGTATTCACAAAGGAAAATGTGAATCAAAACTATATTTTCTCAAGTGACTTGACATGTTATTCAGACACAGTGTTACTAAGAATAACAATTAATTGGAAAATATGTGAAGCAATAGGACCTAGTTTATACTTCTGGCGATATTCTAAAATGGTGTAGTTGCTTGACCTAACAAGGTGACCATGTCCAAAGTGTTACCTGGCATCCTGTGATTAAAATTCCTTAAAATGCTTAGACATTTTGCTTTCCCTAGGCAGTTATCATGAAGAATGTCCCTCAGTATCATTGAGAAAAGTCTAGATGGAAGAACTTAAGTCTATAGTTCATAAATTATAGGAAAGTCTTACAGTTACCTTTTTTTTTTTTTTTTTTTTGAGACAGGGTGTTTCTCTGTCACCTGGATTGGAGTGCAGTGGCTTGATCTAAGCTCACTGCAACCTCAACCTCCTGGGCTCAGGCAATTCTCCTATGTCAGCCTCCCAGGTAGCTGAGACTGCAAGCATGGGCCACCATACCCAGCTAGTTTTTGTATTTTTTGTAGAGAGGAGGTTGCACCATGTTGCTCAGCCTGATCTTAAACTCCTGGGCCCAAGCAATCTACCCTGTCTGGACTTCTAAAATGCTGGGCCTACAGTTGTGAGCCACTGCGCCTGGCCTATTTAATCTTTATATTCAGTGGGTTCTCTCTGAATTCACAGATTTGATGGGAACTGAGTTAGGTGCTATGATTCAAAATTTGTGTGTGTGTGTGTGTGTGTGTATGTATTTATATATATACATATATATGTATTTATATATATACACACATATATGTATTTATATATACACACATATATGCATTTATATATATACACATATATATGTATTTATATATATACACATATATATGTATTTATATATATACACATATATATGTATTTTTCTCAGTTGCACACACAAAAATAATTTTTAATTAAAATAAAGACCGTTTAGAAGTCTGCCTTCTACTTTACTCCTTAAGGTCATGAATAATTCCACCCTACAAAGGTCCTTAAGGCAAACCATTTTGATGACTTTACCAGCTCTGCAGTTTGTTGTGGCAACAATGTCTGCCTTGCATCTAGAATTACTGTGCCAGTATTTGATCTCTGCCTTCTTGGGGCCCTCTCATTCTCTTGAATGCAGTTGAGTTGAATCCATTTTACCAATAGAACCTGTATCAGTATCTATGATCTACAGAAAATTACCACAAAAGCATTTTTCAAAGGTGATGACATCCTCAACTCTCCTCAAAGTATATCCTGGCCCTTGGTGAAGCGTGTCCTCTGGGCTCTCACCGGGGATTTAGGTAGTGAGTGGGCTATGTTAAATTCACTCCAGCATTTTTTTCTCTCACAGTTGTTTGGATTTATTTCTCAACTTACTGTCTTGGAATTGCTAGCATTTTCATTTAATTTGCCATGGGATATCAGTGCAATCTGACCAATAATGTGAACCCCCACAGCTGTTTATGCTACCACAATGAATCTAGAAGCTCCGAAAGATAGACCTGCATTGATTAAGTAAGCTAAATCTGTCATTGCATTCTCTGTATCCTCCCTATTTATAGTCTCCAGATTTTCATTAATATGAATTACTAATGTAAGTTCCTAATATAAAGTGCTGCAGGTCTTTCTGTGTTATCACTCTTTTCAAAGTTGTCTTTAATTGAAAATCCTCAGGGAATTTTAGGCTGTTACCTAATTCAATGTTTTACAATCTTCATTAAATTTCAGAATCAGCTAGGGAGATTTAAAGATTTCTGATGTTCAGGCTATTCTCTAAACTAATTAAATTTTTATCTCTGAGGTGAGTCCCTGGCATTAGTAACTTGTAAAGCTTCCAATGCACAGACAAGCTTGAGAAATGCTGTTTTTAGACTAATGATAGTGATAAATGGAGAGTGTGGTAGGCTAAACGGTGGTCCCCAAAATAGATATCCAGGTCCTAATCTCCAGAATATGTGACTATTACCTTATATGGTAAAAAGAATGAATATTGCCTTACATGGCAAAAGATCTGCTGAAGGATCTTGAGAGAAGGAGCTTTCCCTGGATTATCTGGGTGGCCCCTAACTAAACGTAATCATATGTATCTTTACAGAGGAGAGGTGGAGGAAGTTTAGAGACAAAGAGAGGATAGATAGAAAAGAGAAGCCATGTGTAGATGGAGACAGAGATTAAGGTGATGTGGCTACAAGCTAAGGAATGCCAAGGATTGCTAGTAGACGTCAAACATGGCAAAGGTGCTAAAAGCGCACATTCAACTATGCAACAATGGATGCTTTGTGACGGAAAATGATCTTCAGCAATTTCAGGAGCTCAGTTAGAGAGTTTGCATATTATTGTTGTGGCAATTAGTAAGAAACGCTCTTGAATTAGCTTCTTGCTAAATGACCAAAAGAAGGGCACAAATAAGTCTCTCTGGGCATCAGAGTTAATGAAGCTTTAGCACTTCTTGTATTGTAAAGTAATTTAATTTAAATGACAGATCATGAAATGATGCTCAGCATAGCTATCTAACTTGCTCAATGTAATGGAAATGTCAGTGGCTCAAATAATATTCAAGCCAGATCACTTAGCTACTCGATTTGTTCTCTGATCCACAAAGTTACTCTGTAGCAATGGGAACTCTCAGGTTTCCATGTACGAGATATGGTGAGCCAAGGCCACCTTCCTGGGCATGCAACGTGTGCAGTTGCAGAGCTCCACTCTTAGAAGAGCCCTATGATTGGTTTAAAGCTCTGTTTGGTTTAATACATCTGAAATTCTTAATTTTTGAAAAGAGGTCTTCACAGTTTCATTTTGCAACGGAATACACAAATTGTATAGCCAATCTTACTCTTAGCCTTCAGAGTTCTTGTAAGTAGTTTAATTATATTCTCAAGTGTTTTTCACTTACTAAAGTGCTTATATATGTGTGGCATATAGAAATAAATGTAAAAAACTATTTATCAAAGATTTTAAAATGCATACTTTAATATCAGTTTGTATCATCACTAATTTTTGGATGCACCTCTGAAAATATGACATCTTACATTCACTGTCAGGAAGATCCTAGTTTAGTTGCTATTACCTATACTTGTGCAAATATAATCATTGTCTTTTATATTGTTATCATTAAATGATTTACGTACACTGTTGAAACAACATGTATTGTATTTAATTGCCACTCAAAATGTCTTCGAAAAGATTAGGTTAAGCTTTTTAAAGCTCAATGAATTATCACCAGCTAGCCTGTTATAAAGCAAACCTTAGTTTATTCACCGTCACTTCAATAATGGAATACACCACCTTGACAGGGTCTTTGAACTGTCACAGTAGGGGAGTCAGAAGTGGGATCATTTAGGGTTCTGAGAAGTTTGGGCTCAAGTAGTTTAAGATGGGTCCTTTATGGAAAGAAACTGATAGGAGGGTAATTTGGCAGTTTTTAAGCCTTTTTTCATTCATATGTGTCTCAAGAACTTTCCCAAAGCAAGGTACAAAGTCACCTGTGAATTTACAATCTCATCTTTCCTGAAACAGACAAGAAAATCTTCAGACACATGTTGTCTCCATTTGCTTTTCATCAGTATGCTTGTAAAAATAAAGTTCACCACTTTCACAGAAAATTTATTTTATTCTAATGGGAACATTACTACAGTTCCATAATCCATTTTTGAATAAAATTTGTATGCCTTATGTTCTGATACTTGCTAACTATGTATTGGGACAATCTGGGATAGGCAGAAAATATAAAATCTTAGCTTCCCACCCCTCCATTCCCAATTCTACCTAATATATAATAATCTGCATTTTATCTAGATCCTCATGAGTTATATGTACATTATGAGAAGCACTGCCTTAAGGTACTACAGAAACAATATCTTACAAGTAAAAGTTGTGTTAACTTTGTCACTAAATTGGATGTAATAGAGTACACATTCAGGCATCAGATAATACAAATGGAGGCAGGAGAATTTGCCAAACCCCTTAGAAGAGAAAGAGTAATGGTAAAGAATGAAGAACTTAGTATAATAGGTTCATGTAACAGGTAGGACTATGGTTAAATTGTTGACTATCAAATTCTCAGAAAATTTGAATATTTGAATAGAATGGCTTAACTTCCATGAAATTCAAATTAGCAAATGGATAAGAGTTTAATTAATCTGGAAGAACTAGCAATAAAACTTTTGTGTCAGAAGCTTTGACAAACATCCCAGAAGTTATAATGTTAAAACTTTAAAGGAAAAAAAAAAAATGCTGCAGCATGATCAACAGTCTCGAGGTCACAAGGGAAAAACCGATACATCAAGGACTCCAAGTTGAAAGGTGATCTGAAAATTCAGGTATTAAGCTTAAAGACATTTACTCATACCCCAATTAATATACGCTTTACAGTTTCTCTTATGAACTATAAGAGTGATAAATATAAGATGTTGTCTAAATAAATCTAGGGCTCTTTGATAAATATAAAAAAAAATCAAAGCCTTATATCACAATTTAATTTGTAGTTTTAGTGTTTTCACAGTGGTATAGAAAGTAATAGTGTATTATTTTAATATCTCCCAGTTTTTGATGAAATAAAGCAGTAATTCAGCAAATCATAACACCAAACTTTTAATTTGCTTTTATTACTCTGAAACTACAAGAGGAAAGACATTATTTAGCAAGGTCACAGATAGTTCCTGGGTTGGGAAAAAATAAACAAATTTTAACATATTTTTTCTTTAAGGTTTTTTGTGTCATTGATGGTAGCCAATTCGCCTTGTAGTTTATTGAATTTCTCCTGTCCTTTTTGCTATTTTTAGGGAGTAGCCAACTAAAATCCCAAAAGTTTCAATGAGCACCTCACTCTAGGAGATTCTATAAATCAACTTAATTAACTCTTTCACTACTGCATGCCTTGGACTGACAGAATCTAAAAATAAAACTGAATGTGTACTACATTCAGCCTGAATTAAGCAAAATTCCCAACCCCAAATTACCACTACTTTCTGAGGATCTCTTTCCAGAAGTCTGTACTCTGTTGTGATTATTTGTATCAGTCAGTGATTTTGGTTAAATACATGAGAAATCTGCTAAAGTTAACTATACAGAACATAAACATATTAGGAATATATTGCCCAGATAGCATGATGCTTCTGTGCACTGTTGTTTCCTGAATTCAGATTCCCAGATGGTTTATCAAATTTGCAAATATTGGTTCAAATATCTATACTCTGCATGCCAGTTATCAAATGAACAAGGAAATCTAGCATCTGAAGCATTTGGGTTTGGTAGTAGAACACAGAACACTGCTTTCCACTGAGAACTATACATTGGTAGAGTCTCAAATATAGGACGGTGTTTCTGATGCCAGTCTAGAGGGAAGATTGTGTCTGAAAGTTTACATAAGGATTTTCTAAAGTATGTGAAAGGGATATGGCAGGGAATAAAGACTATTTCAGATAGTAGAAATGAAGCACCAGATCCAGCACATGTCAGAAGTTTGTGCTTCTAGTTTAAGATGGCAACTCTGGAACTTTATATTCTCTCCTACCCAAATCTCACAAAAAAGACAGAAAAAAAAGTGATAAATGCATAATTCCATTGAGAATAGAAACATCAGAAACAGTACAAGATCTTTTTTTTCCCAAAAGGTGGAAATCCCACTGATGGTTCAATGAAAGTGAAGTAAATGTCACAGAATTGTGTTCAGTATAGAAAGCAAGAAAGGATTGTGGGAGAGAAATGCAGGAGGTTAAACAAAGGACTGGATAATGAACAGCAGAGCTAGATCTTTCATTCTTTCTACACTTTCAGGAAAATAAAACTCTGGTAGCACCAGCCTCTGTGTCTGCAATAAAACAATAAAAGATGTGATTTGTCTGGGTAGTGGTTGGCCTTCTATTGCGATATTGGGTCCTCAGGGAGATGTCACATTTATTGTGACATTTAATGATCAGTCTACTTCCAATTCTGTGAATTTGAAAATAAAATCAACCTATTCTTTTAGTCACTTTCTTTAAACAGTGTTTTCATTCAAGTCTTCCACTCAATGAAAAAGTCTCCTAAGGAAACAGAACTTAGTTACTGGTGAAAAAAGCTTTACTCTCTATCTATATTAATAAATGTTTATTCATAAATACAAAGCATTACTAAAGGGGATTCGAGACCCTTTGGAGCAAAAGGAAAAAAAGATCAATAGGGGAGAAAAATGTTTGAATATTTGAACATTTTACACCCATATTCTTTAATGCCTTAGTGAAAATGTACGTGTATGCATATAAAATGTATAATGATTAGGATTTCTTTGTTACCAAAGATCAGAGTGGCACTGCCATTCCACTTTCTATGGGTCTTGAAAATGTAAGGCCTTTTGATTTTACAACAAGAGGTACTGGGGAGTTTGATTCTTAAACTGTAAACACATACTTCCAAGATTAATTTATAAGACCCTCAGGAGAGATACTGGAAGCAGTCACAAGGTATGCTCTCTTGTTTCTCAAGGGAATGAGAGAAATTTTAACTTTTATCTCTTTATTTTTTTTGTAAAAAGTGTGTACAATTCTGTCCAGAGCCTGTAATTACTCTTGTGCTACCTTACATGCATGAATTCTGTTAATACGTGATTATAAAATGGTTCTCTCTTCTATGTTGGTAGAGACAGTATTTTTGTTGGCAGAATAATTTATGTTTCAACATATATATGGAATTGACACTAGTGATATATATTTCTGTTTCTGGAAGCAACACCTCTACTTCTAATGCATCTTTAATAATGTTGTACTTACATTGAATATGCAAATATGTAGCAATGAACTAATATTTTTAAATGTTAGAGTTTAAGGTCATATTTAGGGACATTGGGTAAGATATTTGGGTTAGACGTAATTTCTCTAAAGCTCCTCAAATCATGCTTGTACCTGAAAGAATGCTTTACATCAAGCTTGTCCAAACCGCAGGCCACATGCAGCCCAGGACGGCTATAAAATCATAATCTGTGTTTAGAAAATATATGATTGTACCATCAAATTTTATTTTTAACATTATATCCAGAACATACAGTTCCACTGCAATTATTACATAAAGGCCACTATTACTGTAATTCTGATTTTTTATGAATAGACAGGGAAAGCTTGATATGTGTATAATAGTAATGTAAATTTTATTGGGATTTCTTCCTCAAGAAATAACCATACTTTTTTTTTTCTGTTGAGTGTATGTGCGAGTTGGATTGTCCTGCACTTTCCTCACTGTGAATGTGTCCCCTGACTAGATACATTACTGTGTAAAGTTTCATGCCTGTGCATCAGGCATTTTGTTAGTCCCTAGATAGTGGTGCTGACTGAGACTCTTTAGGTACTAAACAAACAAAATAACAAAAAATACGGTATCCCAAATAGGTGTTAATTCCTGTGAGGATTAAGTTTTACCCCATTGAGGATGGAGAAGCTGAATAGAATCTATTTACCAACAAATGGACTATTTGCCTTCCCATGGAAAATTGCCATACTAGTGTTCAAAATTTGTCTCTTTTGATGACATATTGAATATTCTGAGAAGGCTGAAACTAGGTTATATAAGTCCATGCTGTTGGGTTTATGTGTAGTCTCCATCTCTATCACCATGGTTGTTATTCTGTTTCTATGATTATCATGCGAAGTCCAGTGGAGCCAAGGAGAAAGGCCATTATTTAAGGTCAGCTGACTGGGTAATTCGTCTACTCGGTTGTTTGGTGCCTCTCTTCCACGGTGAGTACTCTTTGGTTACCATTAATATCTGACAGAAAAATTTTCATTCTTGTTACTCATTTGCGTATGTCCATCCACTTGCCTCTCCCCTGTACCTCATTTCATCTAATATTTCAGTTCTTTAACTTCCAGGACATTCACAACAGCTCGTAATTACATACATATTCTCACTTTTGGCCACATCTGATTTATGTAAAGTAGTTGAACAGTTGTATCCCTAGAAACTCTGTTCATTAGGAAGATTTTTTTTTTTCTCTCTCACTGTCATTCAAAGCCACCACTGAGTGTGGCTGTAACGTAGACTCCGTTTATTTTTGGTTTGCATTTATATACTGAGCCAAAGTGTTTTGGCTTGGATTTTTTTTATTTCTTTCATACATCCAAAAGTACAAGGTGAGAGAGAAATGCAAATGTGGTAGATGTCATGAGAATTTAGGCTGTATGTTTGTGCCATTTATTTATGCCTTCTAGTCCTTCTCAGGCTGGATCCTTAATGTGTCATTTCTGTACTGCAATGAACTGTTACTGGATCTGCTTAATTTGAAGACTTCATCAATCTGCTAAAAACCCAGATCAAAATGGACATATATGTAATAGATTAAGGTTACTCAGAGATTTGATCCTATTCATCAAGTTGACAGCCAGAAGTGAAGGTAGGGACACCTCTTGAGAAGAACCTCTCGCTTGCAGGGAGGAGGCCTCCAGAGTGTCTTCCTATATTAGGAAAGCGCTAGTTCATGATTGGAAAGGGTGAGCCCTCTCTAAAGACTCAGGGTTCAGAGTTACAATTATCAGAGGAATTCATGGAAATGCTCCCAATCTGTCTTAGTTTTTTCAGGCGGCCCTAACAAAATAAAATAAACTAGATGGCTTACAAATAACAGCAACTTAGTTCTCATAGTGTTAGAGCTGGTAAAGTCCAAAATCAAGGCGCCAGCATGTTTAGTGCCTGGTGAGGACTCCTTTCTTAATAGATCGTGCTTTCTTGCTGCCTCCTCACATGATGAAAGGACGAACACATTTCCTGCAGCCTCTTTTTCAACAGCATTAATTCCATTATGAGGAATTCACCCCCATGATCTAATCACCTTCCAAAGGTCCTACCTCCTAATACCATCACCTTGGGTATGAGGATTTTAGCATATTAAATTTGAGGAGACACAAACTTTCAAGCCATAGCACACCCTGAGCCTCAGTAACTCATATTTTCTCAATTAGGGCTGTGCACATAGCATAACACACCTGCCTAGATTAAGCATTCTAAAGTTTTTTACCTCAGTGACCTAGGAGTAATATTTTGAGTCTGCTCCTCAGAGTCTTAATATTACTGTTAAGGTCATTGAGCTGCAAAAGGTCCTACCTCACACTGCAAGAGACAAGAAAGGGCCCCTTTGAAATCTAGAGTGGAGGTTTTCTGGCTTGCACCTTCAGCCACACCCAGTTTGTTATCATCTCTCTGTAGGACATCAGTGTACCAGACCCAGATAATTCCATTATGCTTATATGTATTGTTCTTTCTGAACTTTTTAAAGACTTCATTTATCAAATTGTACAAGTCATCCCTCCCGCTTTGTATCTCTACCATCCTTTGCCCTTGCTTCCCAGGATGCTCATGGCTTCATCCTCAATGGGAGATCTCACAACTAGGAGGCTAGTAGCCACACTCCTTGTGAGAATTTGTCTCTTGAGAGGAGATAAAACAGTTTGGCTCAATGACTGCCACAGTTTATAAATTATATATAATGTGCTTTCTATAACATGATTACCATACTTCTACTCTCCACGTCCAAGAGTTCAATTGTTTTCATTTTTAGATCCCACAAATAAGAACATGTGATGTTTGTCTTTCTGTTCCTGGATTATTTTACTTAACATAATGATCTCCAGCTCCATCCATGTTGCTGCAAATGGTTGTATCTCATTCTCTTTTATGGCTGAATAGTACTCCACTGTGTATATGTGCCACATTTTTTTAATCAAATTATCCGTCGATGGTCACTTAGGCTGCCCCCAAATCTTAGCCACTGTAAACAGTGTGTAAACAAACATAGGAGTGCAGATATCTCTGATATTCTGATTTACTTTCTTTGAGGTATATACCCACTAGTGGGATTGCTGGGTCATATGGTAGCTCAGTTTTTAATTCTTTCAGGAACCTCCAAAGTGTTTTCCATAGCAGTTGTACTAATTTACATTCTCACCAACAGTGTACGAGGGTTCCCAATTCTTCACATCCTCACCAGCAATTTTTTATTGCCCATCATTTAGATATAAGCTATTTTAACTGGATGAAATACATTTACTATGTATCTATATAATTTTTTGAAATATTTTTAAGTTAAATATATATATGATGAAATCTTGTGAAAATATGTTATTTGGCATTTATCAATTTTTTGTTAAGAACAGCTATGTAAAAAATGAGTGATGCACAATCTCTACTCTCAAATGACTTAGCCTTAAGATAAAATTTGTGTTGTGTACAAGTAGTTTCACTAAGTATATTAGTCCACAGGAAAAAAGTCCACAGGAAAAAAGAAAACCCTATATTAGAAAATATCAGTGAAGTTAGAGATAAAATTCACTTGAAAACTGGAAGGTGGCAGCATAGAGTTACTATTTAAATTTGAAATTTAATTGACAGTAAATTTGGGGAAATAAATTACTCCATGGATAAGAAAAATAGAAAATCATGAGCATAGATGGAGAAAGTGCAGGGTGTTTTCAGGGAAAGAGATTAAGTGTTTTAGTTGAGTTGAAGTATACACAGTACAAAAGGGAGTCCTGAATATGTTGAGATTGTGGCCAATTTTTGAGAGCCTTAAAGACCAATCTTGTGAAAGTGCCAAGCAGGTGTTAACTATGGAGCTACATTTTTGGCCCAGATAGAATCACTTTCACAGCTGCCCAAAGGATTTATGTAAATTTCTTGGGTTTTGTTTTTTCTTCTTGTTGCTGTTTATTTATTTATTTATTTTTAACTTTTATTTTAAGTTCAGGGGTACAAATAAGGTTTATTACATAGGTAAACTTGTGTCATGTGGGTTTGTTGTATAGATTTTCATCACCCAGGCATTATTAAGAGTTGCCAAACCTTCATTACCATAGAATCCTTGAACAAAATAAGGTTATTTGTATACTTTTGAAGCATTTGCTAAAATTTGCTAGAGGGAATAATAACACAAACAAATGAACAAAAAACTTTTCTACGTTCCCACAGAGAACAATATCCTCTAGATAAACTTACTCCTTCTACAAATGGAGTCAAAGTAGGTACTACAATTGGCTCCTAGTTAGTTATGTCAGGATGGCACTGATGATGCCTTAAACAAATGCAGGGAAATTAGAACGGAAAAACAAAGGAAAATTTCAAAGACATGGAAGTATAAGTGCCAAGCATTTGCATCTAATGGTATATGTAAAGTAAGGGTACAGTTAAAGGAGATTGGTTACAAAAATAGAGGTAACAAATTAATAAAATAATGTCACAAATGTAAATCTGCACTAAAGTCTATGGATGTGAATTTGTTTAGTTTTATGCATTCTGTGAAACAGAAATGGGCAGTATTTATTGTATTACTAAATTATTATTTGTTATGTGAAAAAAAATTTTCTTGCTTAGTCTTTTTTAGCAAAGATTAATGAAAAATATATTCTAAAAATACAACTGGTCTCCAACTTGAAATGGTTCGACTTACGATTTTTCAATATTACCATGGCGCAAAAAATAATACACTTTCAGTATAAGCCATACTTTGAATTACTAATTTTGATCTTTCTTGGGTTTGCAGTAGGTGGTATGATTCTCTCTTGTCTTCCTGGTTGGCAGCAGTGAGCCATAGCTCCTAGTCAGCCATGTGATCACAAGAGTGAGCAACCAATTCTCTATAGAATAGTACACTCCCAGATAGTTTTGCCCTACTGTAGGCTAATGTAAGTATTCTGAGAGCATTTAGGGTAGGCTAGGCTGATCTAGGATTTTGGTATGTTAGGTGTATTAAATGCATTTTCTTCTTAAGACATTTTCAACTAATGGTGGTTTTATCAGGACATAACCTTATCACAGGTGTAAGAAGCATCTGTACACATACGCAAATACACACAGTAAGAGTTCATGAGTATAATATATAATCTAATAAGTCTCAATTATTTTCAAGAAAAATATCAGTTTATTAGAATCTTTTAGCTGAAAAAATGTTTTTCCTTCTGTTGAACTTGATGCTTAGAGTCACAATTTGCTGAAATAAATTAGTCAATGTCCCATATTTAAATTATTGTCTTACAACTTTAAAGAAATTGTATTATTATATTAAGGTAATTGTTAAAGATACACTGCTATATGAGGACATGTACACATGCACGCTTACTTACTTTTGCTCAAATTAAAGCTAATCAATTACTGAACGTTTTTGAAGGTAAAAATGAATTACGATGTTTACACATTGCAACTAGTTTCAGCAACAATAAACAATTCCTTTAAAATATTGATACAAAAGCAAATCATGTAGATGACTGAAATTTCTTTGAATGCAAAGTGTTAGTAGGCTCCAGAAAGAATAAATGTGGACTCTTACCTGAAAGAAAATGGGTCATACAAAGATGAATATAGATGCTTTTTATCTGTACTCCCCATGCATTTATTACCTAAGTGTAAGAATCTTTGCTTTGGGTTCAACTTAGTTTACTGAATGTTAAGGTTTTCATTCTTAATTAGAAATTTTATTTTGTTTATTATGTTATTCAGATGCACCTGCTGACTTGGTTCATTTCAGAATCATAGTTATTTGCAATTATTATAAAGAAAGGGTGATTAAACTTTTCACTCATATAAGAAAAGATGGTACAAAGGGCTGTCATGTGAAAAGCATAAATCTTTATAAGCAATCTGGGCATTTTTAAATATGTTGATAAAGATAAGATAGAAGCAGAGGTAATGAATACTGCAAAATATTTTGCCATATTTGTCTTCCTTATCTTGTCCATTATTCTCTTCTTCCTAAAAGAGATTTTAAATGTTAAAAGAAAAACACTTTTGGAACCATTAATTTTTTAATATATTTTTCCAGATGGTCATTTATGTTAAACAAAAATACAGGACAGAGTTTGATGATTGTTACCTTTGATTTTCAACAATAAAACCAACCAGAAAAAGGGACCAAAAATAATCTGACGTTATACAAGCTGCTATCTATTGTCCTCATTTGCTAATGAAAATTAACAGACCGGATTTAAGTATCTGTCTTTGCTAATAATTCTCAATCCTTCCCCACATGGCTTCCTCTCCTGCCTTGAACACATTAATAAAGGTTTGCAGTTGTTTTTCTTTATTTTGCTTCTTTTTAAATTTTATACTGTACCACCATTTATTGCACTGAGGAAGCAGCAGGTAATAAATCCTCTGGGTTTCTTCGGTTTGTGTCTGGCTTCATGAAATACCCACTATGAATGACAGTGACTGCATTTGATGTCCTATTCATTCCATCACATAGACTATAGTTCAGAAACACACTGAGCAGTGCAATGAAATGAAACATTTGTCCCTTTATATCTACCAATACAATGTCTAGATCCATTGAGCATCTCTTCAGTGACAACAAATCAATAGGAATACATATCAAAGAAGCTAAGTAGATAGGCTTGATTAAGAAACAAACATTTGGTACCCAGAATGGTACCAACCATATCATTAAGGAAATAGTGCAGGATTTTTAAAGTCATAGAAAGTTGCTTAAATTTATATATAGATTACATGGATTGTTTGATTCCTTTACCATCCCTTGCAATATACTACTTATTTATATGTAAATATTTACTGAGTTCCAGAGACTGTTCTAAGTTCTTGAGATACAAACCTATAAGTAAGGCAGAATAAAATAGCCTACCTTCATGGCAGTTACTGTCTCAAAAAATCAGTCAGATTAAAAACTATAAACATCATAAATAGGTAAATTATATGCTAGTTTAAAATGTGATAAACATGATAAAAAATAAAATAATCCAACTTAAGATTTTTTTAGTGTATATATGTGTGGTGTTCATTACAATGAAGAAGAGTAATCAGGCTATGCATATGGATGGTATAATATTTGAGCCAAGACTTCAAAAAATGTAACTTGTTTGTTTAATTTATATTGAAGTAGCCAGATCACTGTTCAGTGCAATTATAATTCAGTATATCCAGACAGTAGAAAAAAATGTGTCTGGAAGGCAGACATAAATAAGAGAATTTGCAGTAATTTTGAATGCAACTTACAAACTTGGATTTTGCAATAGTTACTTCCTCTTCCTGCTAAAACATTATAGCTTTTGTTTCCTTTATCTTAGACAGTGTCTCTTGATAAGAAAACTAAATTTCATGGATCTCATTTGTAGAGAATGAGCACTTTGTGCTAAAATAACTTGCAATAGTCTCCTTAGTTCTTTCAATAAAATAGAACCAAAGGTTCGAGCCAATTGAGCAGACAGAAGTGAGTTCCATAAGTAAAATTTTACAAAAATAAATCTATCAAACATAATTATGTTTTATATTTATGAGTGTATATAAATATAGATATGTATAGTTTTATTAGAATGTTTGCTATTTTTAAATATAAGGTTATGCCAACCATTAATTCAAACTGATTTAAAAAGATTATTTATCATCTAACTCACAGTAGAAAATGTAGAACTTAATGATATTTTAGTAATATATTTTCATATAGCATGTGATTTTTGAAATTAGAAATTCTAACTCAAAAATTAAATTGTAAGAACAGTCTTTGTGTCTCATATTAATAATTAAGATATTTTGACTTCATCCTTAGTGAATAAGGGAATTTTACATTGACACTGTATGTTTGAGAGGTGGAATGAAATATGAATATTTGATTAATATAAAAACCAACAGATTAATTCATCATGTATTTTGTGAGTTGTTTTGCTGTGTAACTTATTTTATTTGTTTATATTATACATAATTATTATTCTATAAATAAATTATATTTAAAATTTTTATGACTAGAGTTATTTCCTTAAGAATAATGCCTTGTTCATTAATATTTAAAGCAATTTTGTTTGCCAATTTCAAGAGATCATGGGATAGATTCTGTAGCATAAATTTATGTTCGCTTCCTGATTTAAAGCAGTCACTACCACACAAATCAGTATTGTCAGAATTAACAATTCACAAGACTAGGAAATATTATAATTTATTTTAATGATATTATTTTAGTCAAAATATTTGTAGCTAAAAATACACTAACATTTGGAAGTGAAAATTTAAAAGAATGTTTTAATGTGGCAAATAGAAGTATATTTAATAAAATACTTATACTATAAAATATTATTTAGAACATTCCAAAAATGTATGTTCTGGTCTGTTTTTGGCTTGCTGACAAATACTGACTTACTAGCATCCTAATAAAATAAGTTGAGCTATCTTAGTGGTGATTACTTTTTAATGAGTGATAATTTTTGTCATTCTATTTCTAGTTATCTTTGACTGTACATTCTTCATTTCAGTGTGCAATGAATGAAATGCCACTGTCCATGAAAAGAAATGTCATTGCTAAAGCAGGTATATAAAGTTTGGGAGTTTGGGAATTACATGTCTTAAATGAGTATTATGATATGTAAAAATAAGGCAAATAAAATTTGTGGGAAAAAAAAAAAAAAAGAAAAAAGCTTGAATTGGCCGGGATCCATGACTCACACCTGTAATCTCAGCACTTTGGGGGAGACCACGGCGGGTGGATCACCTGAGGTCGCCTGTTCGAGACCAGCCTGACCAACATGGTGAAACACCATCTCTATTAAAAATACAAAAATTCCGAGTGTGGTGGCGTTCACCTGTAATCCCAGCAACTCAGGAGACTGAGGCAGGAGAATCGCTTGAACCCGGGAGGCAATGGTTGCAGTGAGCCGAAATTGTGCCATTACACGTCAGCCTAGGCAACAGAGTAAGGCTACAGCTCAAAAAAAATAAAAATAAAAAAATAAAACTTGACCTAAGAGATTTGTTAAATTTAATGCAGTTCTAATAAATATACAAGATCTTTTATAAATGGGGCTACTTAAGTTGATACTAAAGTTACATGGAGAAATAAACATGCAAGAATAGTTATGCATGTCCTTAAAAGGAAAATGTATAAGGAAAGCAATAGCCTTACCACATACTACAATAACTATGAAGACTCTATAATTAAAATAATGTGGCATTGACCCATGAAAACAATGGAAAATCCAAAAATAGACTGATAATGGAGAATCCAAAAGTAGACTGATATCCAAAAATAGAGAAAGATGAATTATATAATACAAATAGTACATAATAACTACTTGGAAATATATTTATATGAAATAATATATAATTGATTAAAATAAATTAATTAAATATAATATGCAATAAATTCCCTTTGGAAAAAACATAAGAATATGTAGTTTTAAGATACCTGGATGGCCACTTGGAAAAATTAACTAAATCCCTTTCATTTTCACTTGCTTTCTGTACTTCCTATTTCAAATTAATACATTGATTGCTTTTGTTTTTTCCTTTTGTTTCAAAATTTACCTTAAGTTTTGCTTTAGCTGTCTTCCATTAGTCGATATGGATAGTTCAATATCACCTTTTTTTCCACATGCCATTTATTATTTTATATTAAAAACTTTTATTCAGTTTTAAAGTTTATTTCACTGATCTATGTAAGAAATGGTTACTCCTTACATACCATTAAAAATCAGTGAATAATATTCAAACAGATAAAAACAACACATATTTCACTAGTGCTAGACATTGAACATTCTATTTAGAAATATTCTGTAATTATGTGAAAATGACATATTTTGTATATTGTAATTGAAATTCTGTGCTATCGATTTTGTTGCTGTAGCACAATTTAAATGTTGAAAGGCTGTTTCAAATAGACTCTAAAAAATACATTTATTTATTTATTTATTTATTTATTTATTTATTCATTCATTCATTCATTCATTTATTTAAGATATGGTCTCAGTCTGTTGCCCAGACTGCAGTGCAGTGGCGTGATCTTAGCTCACTGCAACCTCTGCCTCACGGGTTCTACTGTTTCTCATTCCTCAGCCTACCGAGTATCTGTTACTACAGGTGCGTGCCACCATGCCCTGTAGTCTCACATGTCAAATTGGTAATACCTTTGAAACCTGTCTTTCTCTGCTAAGGAGTATTTCTCACTTCCCTCCCCCTTTATATACTTTATACTGAGAAACATGTTAATGTCTATACATTGAATTTGAAGTATTACTTAACTTGTCATTAGTTCCAATTGGTTCACATCAGACATATTTATGCTTCTACACTATTCTTCAAATTTTAGATACAGAGAACGATGATGTCGTACCACTGCTACAATAAATAGCATTTTAGAATAAAAGAGAGATATAAGTAATTACAATATCAAGATAACCTTATGTTATTCCTTTCTGAAATGTTAACACTTCACTCTATTTTCATTCATTTTAGAAGATTAGAGTTGGGAAATAAAAGAAGAAGATTTACACTATATGTAGAAATGTTGTTGAAAATTTCGCTGAAAGCTATCATTAACATATGAGGATATGTTCTTGTTGAAGACACCAAGTCGAAGCAGTTTGTCTTTTTCTGCTAATTTTAATTACTGTCTTTGTGAATTCCTTTATAACTTCTAAATTTTCAAGAAATTATGTGTTCTGAGATGGCATTCATCAGGTAGCCATTCATTTTGTGAAGTTAAAACTAATTGGCAATACTTTTCAAGAGCAGCTTGTTAAAAATTTTCTTTTGATAGATGTGTTAACAGTGGGAACAAAATCCTCAAACTGTCCAGCAACCAGATGATTCAATATAAATAAAATAAACTGCATGTTTGCCATGCTGCATATATTGTCTTGTCATGTGAAAAAAAAAAAAAAAAAAAAAAAAAAAAAAAAAAAAAAACAGTTAAATGGGCCGGGCACGGTGGTTCAAGCCTGTAATACCAGCACTTTGGGAGGCCGAGGCGGACAGATCACAAGGTGAGAAGATCGAGACCATCCTGGCTAACATGGTGAAACCCTGTCTCTACTAAAAATACAAAAAAAAAAAAAAAAATAGCAGGGCGTGGTGGCGGGAGCCTGTAGTCCCAGCTATTCAGGCGGCTGAGGCAGGAGAATGACGTGAACCCGGGAGGCGGAGCTTGCAATGAGCCGAGATCTCACCACCGCCCTCCAGCCTGGGCGACAGAGTGAGACTCCGTCTCAAAAAAAAAAAAAAAAAAAAAAAAAAGTTTTTTAAGAATCTAATGCTTAAAGATGAATTCTGAGCATGATTTTCAACAACAGTAACATAGCTACGGACACTTTTGATGATAAAACAATTATATACTGAGCATTTCACCATTAGAATTATGTGAATTCATGTAGATTTAAGAAATTTCTGAAAGACTGTAAACAATAACTTCACATACAAGTGGTACTCAATGCTAGATTTATAGTTCAACCAGATACCACACTCATAACTTACAAAAGGAAGCCATTCATTCCCGAATTAACTAAGGTGATTGATAAATACATTTACTATTCTTCTCGGGTAAAAAAATAGTGTCAGGTCTATTATTCATAGAGCAGAGCTAAGTGCCACAGAGAAGAATTAGCCCTCATATGTGTTCCTTGTATCACTTGTCCCTGAGATGCCTAGGATGAGTTCAATTTTTGATGAAAAGTCAATTCACTAAAAATCAATAATAAAATTGATCAAAAATACACAAAAATTTTTACATACAAATGAAGAAAAGCACTGTTAGGCAATCCTTCAATGGTGGTTCTTAAAAGTGTGGTCCCTGCTTCAAAATTAGATTATATGGGAGCTGGTGAAAAATGAAGATTTTTGGGTCTGATCCAAATCTACAGAATTATAATCTCTGAGAGTGGGCCCAGAAATATTTGTTTTAACAAGTTTGCGTGACTGAGATACATGCTAAAATTTGAGAACCATTACTATGGAACATAATGAAAATTAAAATAAATGTAAAAATTTTTCTAGAATGTAATGAAAAGGACACTACATAGGCAAATCTATGGAATAGTGAAATCTGTACTTAGGAAAATGTATAGACTTAAAATGTGTTTATATCAGTCTCATAATTGAAATTTTAAAGTGATAATTTATATTTTAAGTCTTTAAAGAAATAAAAGGTCATATAAAAATAAGTGGCTCCATAATATTTTTAGGTTTAATTAATGTATAAACAAATGTCAAAAATGCATCTTATTAAAATGGAGTTTACAGACACAAGATAAATAAGTTTATATAATTCAGTTATAAATGAAATAATGTTATTTTTTGTACCTTTTCTTCCTAATTTAACATTGCATCAAAATATAACTCCTAATTCTAGGTTTTCTGAGAACTAGACACTTAACGATTTATCTCTGAGAATAACCTAGGCATTCAAGAGCATGACTGATCCATGAAAATGACTGAACTGGTAATGCTATTAAATTTAAACAGCAAAGGAAATGTGATAGTACAAAGCTATAAAGTACAATGCTTTCAATTGTAATAAGATTTATATGCTAGAAGATCAAAGAAGGTTATCTTGAAGGTCTCAATTGTTCTGTAGTGCCAAATAATTTACAAAAAGGTTGGCATAAAAATAGTTTATGTTGCTACATATTATTTTAGTATTATTTCTAATAAATTTTAATTGTATAGTTTGGAAATAGTTTTACCAAGGATTGCTTTTGGTCCAAATTTGGTTTTAAATCCATAAAGTAAATAAATGAGCTGAATACATCATTATTTAGCATATCATTAAACCTACTGTATTAATCCAATAATTTAAAAAATTTGCATTCAAAATATTCAACGAAAATAAAAGGGAAAGTGTGTTAATAGACCAGGTGTTGTTAAAATTTTCAGTAAACAAATTTTGACTTGTATTTAGCAATGTCACCCTCCAGTATTATGGTGAGTGGGCTCAAGTAATAATTATAATCTATTCTGCATAAAGGTCTTATGCTGCCATTTTTAGGTGTAAAATTTTACAGTTTTCTGCAGTGAGCCAAGAATGTGCCACTGTACTCCAGTCTGAGCGACAGAGCAAGACTCTGTCTCAAAAAAAAAGAAAGAAAGAAAGAAAAAAAAGTACAGTTTTCATCATTTCTTCAAGATCCCCAGCTCAGGCCCTTGGTAATCATCTGAATCATCAGAATCCTGTCTTTCCCTAATAACTCCAGGTTTCTCTTACCAAATTTTGTTGATTTTACATTCTTAACATTTTTTCCAAACTATTTTCTTCCTTTCATACCTACTGATAATACTAAAATTAGGTGAGAATCATAGATCCTTACCTCTACTGCTAAAACAGTCAAAATTTATCTTTCGAGTCTCTATTCTAGCTTTTTTCAATTTTTCCTTTACACTTCCCGTAGGGAGAATAATTTAAAGCAAAACATCTTACATATTTAGATGGTCTTCCACTACATTGACCATGTATACAAAACTACTCTAGTTCAATTTTTCTAAAACATAATTATGCATACGACTCATTTGGTGATTTTGCTGCATTAATCTCAGTTATAAGATTCCAGGGATTAACTCCAAAAGAGTCTGATTCAGCGGCGTTTATATTGGGACAGAAACCTATATTTTACTTATCACCCCACCTGGTGACCTGGCCACCTTCTCCCTAGCCATTCCCACATTTAAAGATATTTTCATCTTAATAGCTCAAAACTGATATGGTTTGGCTGTGCCCCCACACAAATCTCATCTTGAATTGTAGTTCCCATAGTACCCACATGTCGTAGGAGGGACCTTGTGTGCGGTGATTAGATTATGTGGGTAGTTCCCCCAAGCTGTTCTCATAATATTGAGTAAGTTCTCACAAGATCTGATGATTTTATAAGGCGCTTCTCCCTGATTCTCTCTGCACTTCTTCCTGCTGCCGCCTTCTGAAGAAGGTGCATTGCTCACCCTTTGTCTTCTGCTATGATTGTAAGTTTCCTAAGACCTCCTCAGCCACTTGGAACTGAGTCTATAAAGCCTCCTTCCTTTATAAATTACCCAGTCACGGGTATTTCCTTATAGCAATGTGAGAATGAACTAATACAGTAAATTGGTACTGCAGACAGTGAGGTGCTGTTGTAAAGATACCCAAAAATGTGGAAGCGACTTTGGAACAGTGTAACAGGCAGATGTTGGAGCAATTTGGGGGGCTTATAAGAAGACAGGAAAATGTGGGAACGTTTGGAACTTCATAGTGGCTTGGAGGGCTCAGAAGACAGGAAGATGTGGGAAAGTTTGGAACTTCCTCGAGACTTATTTAATGGCTTTGACCAAAATGTTGATAGTGATATGGACAATGAAGTCCAGGCTGAAGTGGTCTCAGATGCAAATGAGAAACTTGTTGGGAACTGGAGTAAAGGTCACTTGCTATGCAAGGAGATTGGAAGTATTTTACCCTGCCATTGAGATCTGTGGAACTTTGAACTTGGGAGATATGATTTAGGGTATCTGGCAGAAGAAATTTCTAAATGGTGAAGCATTCAAAAGGAGGCAGAACATAGAAGTTTGGAAAATTTGCACCCCAACAATGTGATATAAAAGAGAACCCCATTTTCTGGGGAAAAATTCAAGCCTACTGGAAAAATTTGCATAAGTAATAAGGAGCCAAATGTTAATCACCAAGACAATGGGGAAAATGTTTCCAGGGCATGTCAAAAACTTTCATGGTAGCCCCTCCCATCACAGGCCTTGAGGCCTAGGAGAGAAAAATGGTTTTGTGGTTGGACCCAGGTCCCTCTACTCTACGCAGCCTTGGGACATGGTGCCCTGTGTTCTACCTATTTCAGCTTTAGCTGTGACTAAAAGGTCCCCAAATTTTAGCAAGCATCAGAGTCTCCTGTTGGGCTAGTGTTAAAATGTATTTCTGGGTCTCATCCTCAGAGTTTCTGAGTCAGTAGTTTGAATGTGAGGCCTGAGAGTTTGTGTTTCTAAGAAGTTCCCAGTTGATTCTGATGCTACTGATGCAGGGAACACATTTTGAAAATCATTGTTAAGAATTTTGAGCCAGATCATTATAAAAACCAGTTTGTAGTTTAAAAGTGTCTAAGGGTTTATTAGGCAGTAATTAAGCTAAGGCCTTAGGGGAGAAAGGACAATTTCAGTTAGAAAAAAAAAAAAAATAGATTTCCTGAAATCTTCAAGTAGCAGGAAATTGATTTCTTTTTTTAAAATTAAAAGTGGCTGGTGAGGCCATAGTTTGAATAGTGCAAAAGAAAGTGGTGTGCAAAAGAATAATGCAAAAGAAAGAGAAGACCTCAGGTGAGACAGATCAGGGTAGTACAAGCTCCTCCTTCAGGGTCTTGTAGGCCATGCTAATTAAATTGATTATTATTCTAAAATTATACAATTTCATTGGATGGCAATAAAAGAGGACATAACACGACCAAAATTATTTTAAGTTTTGAGGTGAGAAATGAACCCTCTCATTTTAGTTATAGGAGAATAGCAAACTAAATAATAAAATACAGTAATGGGAAATAAGTAAATATCTGACAGTTACAGTGATCCCAGCTTTATATGTACCTGTATAAGAATACCAATAACATTAACTTACATTTTTCACAGTCCATTGAATTTTGCAAAGTATTTTTACACATACATTTTATTGACTTTATAATGATCACTTGAAATAGATAAGAATTAATAACTCTGATGAGAATATAAAGAAAGTTTTTATTGAAATGATCTGAATTCTTGACACTTCATCAGCTAGATTTAGGAGCCATCTGGAGATAACCTGAGGCTTAAAGACAAAGTGAGTTAAGCCTTATCAGATGATTGGGAATACAAAGTAGCTCACAAGAAGAGAGAAGCCTCTAAGAACAGAAACTGCAAATCATTGGTAATTCCCAAAGAAGCACTGATATGCAAATCACATGCCATATAAACTGGTTTCTACATTTTAGAATCCATAAATCTACATTTTATAATCTATAAAACTCAAACTCTGTACTTCTTAAACAATAACTACCCATTCTTCTTCCCCCCCGTCCCCTGCCAACCAACGATTCTACACTGCCTCTATTACTCTGAGTAGTTTTTGTCCTTTTGTGACTGGCTTATACCATTTTGCAGAATGTCTTCAAGGTTCATACATGTTGTAGCATATGTCAGATAAAAATGTCAGACAAAGATGGATCCAGGAGTAAAATAAGAGTAAGAAAATAAAGATGCATACAATTAGAATTAGTCCAAAGCAAGTAAACCCAATAAAAACCTCCTAACACAAATGTATCCTGCTTTGCTCTTCTCCATTATTTTGTGCTCATAGCAGCCCATCTGTACCTAGCATATGCCCACTTCTAACAATAAGGCATAACTGAAAATACCAACTTCAATATACACATATTCAAGTGAATTTGTTGCAGTGTCATAATATTCTCTAAGATAAAAAAAAATAAAGCTCTTTTTAATAAAGTGCATAAAATAGGCTTAAAGATCCAGAGATATATACTGAGTTGATTGAAGTAGCATCTGTTTGCATATATTTTGGAATCTACCTACTATCATCTATTGAGTACATAGTTTCTCAATGACATGAGAAGAAATCTAAGAAGATGAAAAATAAATAAAATATTTACTTAAATAGAAAATATTAGACTGTTTTCCATTTTTTCTATTTTTTTATTGTGGTAAAATACAATTAACATAAAATATACTTAACCATTGTTAAGTGTACAATTCTAACCATTGTTAAGTGTACAATTCAATGTTATCAAGGGCACATATATTGCTGTGCCACCATCAATACTATGTTTCCCCAGAACTCTTTTCACCTTGTAAAACTATAAGTCTGTACTCATTAAACAATAACTACCCATTTATCTTTCCCCATCCCCTGGAAACCAACCATTCTACACTGTCTCTACCATTCTGAGTATTTCATATACATGGCATCATATAATTTTTGTCCTTTTGTGACTGACTTACTTCACTTCACAGAATGTCTTCAAGGTTCATACACGTTGTAGCATATGTCAGAATTTCCTTCCTTTTTAAGACTGCATAGCATTCCAGTCTGCATATATATGTGTATACACACATGCACACACTCTCAGACACACACACATCTACATACATACTACATATATTTAGAGCATTCATTTCAGTACACACACTTGGCTGACTTCCATGTTGTAGCATTGTGAATAATGCTGCTATGACCATGAAAGTGTAAATACCTTTCAGAGACTGCTTTTAGTTCTTTGGAGTATTTATTATGAAAAATTGCTGAATTGTATGGCAATTTCATATTTTTTATTTTTTTGAGCAGCTGCCATACTGTTTTATATACTGGTTATACCATTTTACATTCCCACCAACAGTGCACAATAATTCTAATTTCTCCATTTACTTACAAACACTTACTTCTGGTTTTGTTTTTGGTAGTAGCAATTTTAATAGCTGTAAGATGGAATTTCATTGTAGTTTTGGTTTGCATTCCTCAAATTATTAGTGTTGTTAATCAGGTACTTACTGGCCATTTATATATCTTCTTTGAATAAATGGCTTTACAAGTCCTTCTTCCAATTGTTAAATAGGTTGTTTGGGACATTGTTAAGTTTTATATATATTCTGGTCATTAATCCCTTTTTAGATATATGATTTACAAGTATATTCTGTGGTAACAATTTTTGTGGGGTGCCTTTTTAAAACTCTGTTACTAGTGGCTTTCTATACACAGCTTTTAAAAAATTTCATGTAGTCCCAATTTGTCTATTTTTTTCTTTTGTTGCTCATGCCTTTGGAATCATGGTCAAAATATCACTGACAAAGTGTTTTGAAGCTTTCACCTGCGTTTTCTTCTACAACTTTTACAGCTTTGGTTCTTACATTTATGTTATGGATCCATTTTGAGCTCATTTCTGTTTAGGGTGTTAGATAATGGTCCAATTTTATTCTTTTATATGTGGATATCCAGTTTTCTTAGCACCATTAGTTGAAAAGACTATTTTTCTCCATTTAATAATCTTTGCACCCTTGTTTAAAATCATTTGACCATATATGTAAATGTTTGTTTCTGGAATTTCTAGGTTATTCCATTGCTCTATATTTCTGTCTTTATGCCAATACTATGCTGTTCTGATTACTGTAGCTTTAGAGTAAGTTTTAAAATCAGAAGTGTGAGTCCTCCATATTTGTTTTTTTCTTTTCAAGATTCTTTTGAAAATTAGGTATTCCATAAGACAGTGTGCACTTTTTAGAATTGTTTTTTTCTATTTCTACAAAAAAAAAAAAAAATGAGATTTTGGTAGGAATTACATTGAATCTGTAGATCACTGGGTAATTGGGGCACCTTAACAATATTAAATCTTCCAATCCAGAAACACATGATTTATTTCCATTTATTTATGTTTTCTTTTTTTTTTTTTTCCCCAGTGTGTTTTGTAGATTCCATTGTGCAAGACTTTCATCTTCTTGGTTAAGTTAATTCCTAAGTATCTTATTCCTTCTTCTGCTATAGTAAAGGAAATTGCTCGTTAAATTTCCTTTTCTGAATGCCAATTTTTAGAACACAGAAATGAAACTAATTTGTTGTTGTTGTTGTTGTTTACTTAGTATCCTGCTGCTTTGCAGAATTTGGTTATTAGTTCTAAGACTTTGTGTATATGGCGGGTAGATTTTCTAAACATAATATTATCTATGAAAATATAATATTATCTAATTGTTCTTTCCTTGTTCCGGATCATGGAGAAAAATATTTCACTCTTTCACCATTGAGTATGATATTTGCTGTGGCTTTTTTATATGTGGGTTTTATTATGTAGAGGCTGTCTCCTAATATTCCTGTGGGTTGAGTGTTTTTATCATGAAAAGGTGGCAAATCAATTGAAGGTTTTATATATTCCTTCTGTTAATGTGGTGTATTGCAATGATCAATTTTTATAACTTGAACCATCCCTGTATTACAGGAATAAATTTTAGTTGGCCATGGTGTATAATTTCAGTTGACTAGTATTTTGCTGGAGATTTTTGTGTGGATATGTATAAGATATTGGTCTCTCATTTTCTTCTAATGTATTTTCTTTATCTAGCTTTAGGATCAAGGTACTCATGACCGCATAGAATGAGTTAGGGAGTGTTGCCTCCTCTTCAAATTTTTAGAAAAGTACAAGAAAGATTGGTATTAGTTCTTGTTTAAATGTTTGAATTCACCAGCAAAGCCATCAGGTCCAGGGCTTTTCTTTGTCAGGAGATTTTGGATTAGCAATTCATTCTTCTTACTAATTGTAGATCTATCCTGACTTTCCAGCTCTATGTGATTTAGTCTTGGTTGATTTTTTGTTTCTAGAAATGTTTTAATTTTATATAGATAATTCAATATATTAGTGTCTAACAACAGCTTACTGTCATGCGGTGAGATCATATACAGAAATTATGATCTATAAGCTCAGCTGCTTAGTTCCTGTGCCAACCACCACAAAAACAATTGCTAGCTAAGTTAGTAGGCCACCCTTTAGAACTGTACCCTCACAGGAGAGCCAAAGTACAAATGACCCAGTTGAGCTCAGTCAATACACTGAACCATGAGAAATAATATTCTTAGTTTTAAGGCACTAAATTTGGGGCACTTTCCGGGCAGAAATAAATAAATGGAACAACACTAAACACCCAGCTTGGCAATATACAAGACTTTCATTAAATGGTTTAATAAAATAGCCTCAGAAGGCCTCTGAAACTTTCTATGGGCTTTGGAATGCTGAGTGATTTCATTATTAGATATCTTACAGTCAAAATTTTCTAAAACAGCCTACCTGTTTTGAGTTTTGAGCAAAAATGTTTGGGTCTTCCTGACCTTCACATGTTGTCCTTCTAGTGACTGGGAATTCTGATGGCTGAGAAGCAGTAACTTGTTTACAATGCCATAAGGCAATTTTGAAAGCTTTAAGCATATGAAATATCATTAGAAAATATTTACTCAGTTCAATGTTGTTAATAGTAGAACATCATCTCATTAAATGTAACATATATGCTGCCACTGTCACCCCTCGCAATTACAAGAAGTTTAAAAAAGAAGGCTTCAAAAACTTATTTTGGTTTCATTCCATTGTAACATTAAGTTTAATCTTCCGTTTAAATTATTAGGTTCAAAATTTGCTTGAATATTGTTCATAACAGGTGCTGTATTAAAAAACAATTTATCATCTGCAGACCTCTAAAAGTTCAGTGATCACATCTTGAATATAACAAACACCTCCTTCATTAAATGTATTCCATGAAGTAAGATATCTTATTTCAATAATGAGAGATAATAGTCACTAATTACACCAATTAATTTGTCACAGTGATAAGTTACTTCAAAGTCACAGTGGGTATTTCCATTCTTTCCCTTTTAAAGTACCTACAAATTATTAATAACTAATAAGCCTCTTAACTGAATGTTCTGTATTTTGGCAAATTTAAGGTAGTCATCTAAAAGTTAGCTAGCTATCTTATTTTTAAAAAACTAGGGTTTTAGTTTCCCTTTTAATTGTATACTTCAGACACCAGGAGAATAATAAACAATACAAACAAGGCAATGAATACTGTCTGATTATTATAAGCTACTAGAGAAATACAGTTATGTATTATAAGACACAAGAGACAAGCAAAGTTTTCAAAATCCAAGAGGAGTGATTATACCATAATAAATGTTCTAAAATGAAATCATTTTAGAGGTAGAAGATAGATGTTATTCCTTTTTGAAAAGCCAATAAAACATTCTTCTTTTGACTTAGTGTCCCATTCTTTGTTATAACCATCTGGAATTTGAACACATTTCATATCCTACAATTTTCAGAGGAACAATTATTTGATACTATTTGTACCCCTGAGGTGTTTTAATGCTTAGTAACATCTGACAAGTATTTCAATAAGCTATTGAAATTAACCTGCTCATGGCAGCTAATCATATTTTATTTGTCATTTGCAAAGAGTTATTATAAGTAACAGAATGAAGACAGATTGAAACTTAGAAACTTATGTTTAAAATGCTCAGAATGTATAGTGAAAATGTAAAAATACTATCACAACTATATTTAACATGAGTTTATTTACACATTGTAACAAACTATGTAAATACCTGACTATTTACATACTTGTGTATGTAAAGTTTGATAGCATCTTAACTTTGAGTGCTTTCTGCCTGTACAAATTGTGCACAGAAAGACAAAGAGAAATAGTATTTAGATTATTGAACCTTTTAAATCTCCATTTCTCTCCAATTATAAATTGAGAAGTCGCCATAAAATTTTAAAATGGATTTTAAATACTTTATTGAGATATGTTTAAAGTTAAAAAAGTTATTTTAATATAATAGCACCTCTTTTTTTTTGCAAATTATATTTTAGCACAGAAAGAACAAATTGGAGGTTTTATATTAGTTTTATAGAAAGCTGTATTTTTCTGTCCTATGTAGATGGAATTGACAAGAACAGAAGTAATGGAAGGAATCACATAAAATGTTACTTTAGTCATTTAGTAATTGTACTAATGACCTGGGGCAAAGCACTGGATGTGGGATTATGAGACCAACAAAATTTGATAGCTATTTAGGAAACAGAATTGGACTGTTGGGACATCATATTAACAGGATTAATAGGAGGGATTCTTTGAATACTTTGTGAGCTAATCAGAAAAAAATACTTTTACAATAATAATTGTGGTTATTTTCCAAATACTATAAATATTCATCAGACTGCAATTAGCAGAAAAAGATAAAAAGAGCAATGACAAATTACAAAATTAAAAATAAGTAAATAGAAGGAGTGTCCCCCAAAGAGCCAAGATTCAGGGATGATCCCACTCTATGTGTCAGGCACATTTATGTTTGCAGTGGGACTGTATTCTCAGAGCTTCCAACTACTATGGCTACTAAAGTGAATATTACTTCTGAGTCAAATTTTTAATCATCTCAAGCACTGTATTATGCTCCTGTTTTCCTGAGTTTCAGCAAATTTGGTCGCTTCTGATAAGTATTCCTGGTTTCCCTTTCTTAGTTCTCTTTCTTTCCTGTTAACAGTTAGTTAGACTAAGTCAAATTTTCCCTTTTTTCTTTTGGCATTGTTATTTTTTTTACTAAAACTGTCTGATGAGATTATAATTTCACCTACAACTACTGTACAGACCATTATTTGTTATTCTATTTCTGTATGCTTTTGGTGAAAGACTAGAAGTTTCTACTACTTTTCATGAAGAAATAAAATGTTCTGAGTCAGATATATGCATTTCCAACAGGAAAGCCAGGCTTGTTTTAAGAGTTAAAAATCATATAAGACTGAAAAAGAAAAAGCAGTCCTGCAGTTTAGTCAGTTGAGAAGAATAGACTGAGATAAAGCCAGTTGCAACTTTACAAGAAAACATTATTTCTTTCAATGTCAAGCAGTGGCCATAAAACGCCATGACCATCCTCTCTGAGTAGCACTGCTTTTTCATCAATGGTGCCCCGATGTCTCTTAACAACACCCTGTATTTATTTAATCTCCACATCTAATCTGCCTCAGAAACAACAACTTATGTACAATTTATCTCCACTTTTCATGTATCTTGATCACAGTTCTTCAGCAGGAACCTGAACCTTATGAAAGACACTTATCTCTTACCACTTTCGACAGTTCTACGGCTACCTTGAGTCAATATATCTCATATTGGTTTTACATATGAGTGTGTTCCTGTAATTATTGCATTTGAAATGCATATACATTATAATTGCTGATAAATATCTTCATTCTTTGAGATTGAATTATGTAGTAATCATCAATTTTCTCAAAGATTAAAAAATATATAATTTTCAATTTTATGCTTATGTAGATATGAAACTTTTGATTGAATTTTTAGGTATTTCTAGATGTTGAAACAAAAACAAAAATTAGGAAATTATGGACTCAGTATTTAAAATAAGTGTAAATAAAATTTTACTTATTTGTTCACTTGTCTCAATGAGAAAGTAAACATTTTAATTTTTAAAAATTGGAAAAATTTTCCTCTTTCTCTTGAATATTTTATTGTCTTATATTTCTCACAGTCAAAAGAGTCTAATGATGTTTTATCCAAGTTGACTCAAGTTGCAACCCAAGGTAAAGATGTCCTGCATTTGGGAAAATGACAGTTTTCACAGACTTAATGTCATTAGCTCAGCTCAGAAACCTATAGTAGCTCTTCAGGGAATGAAAAAAGATGATCTTTCCCTCAATTATTTTTTCAGCTTGTGATGCTCCATGCCAAAACTGACAACATAAATCTCCTAGGTTCACTCATTTTGCCACCACACTGATATACAGTTTGCCACCATCGTATCTGAAATAAAACAATTATCATATGAACATATTACTACTGCCAATCACATTATTGATATCTAGTACAAAGGTCCTCTGAATTATGCATAAAATATTAGCACATAAAACAAAAATGTTTAAATAATTTTGGTATAGATCAATGTGTTACAGTATATACACATACATATTCAAAGCTCTACATAAGTGAGTTTAAAAAGCAGTAAAAAACTAAACAGAATATTATGTTTAAATAAAAGCAATGATAACACTCAATCAAAACTATTGCCAACACTTTGTGGGAGGTAAGTTGAGAGTTACATAAGTTTAATATAAGGCGATAACTGTTAGAAACTCACTAATAAACATTCACTTAAAAAGATATAACAGAATGGCCACATAAAATACTAGATATCCAGTTCAATTTGAATTTCAGATAATTTTTAGCATAAATATATCTTAAATATTCTTATTGTGTGTCTAAAATTCAGTTGAATTAGGCATGCTATATTTTTATTTGATAGATCTGGCAACATTAACACATATATGAAAATTAAAGAAAGGATAAAGGGATTATAAAGTGAACATCAAAATAATCTAGAAATTAGAAAAATTATATAACATAATTAATTATATAAGTAATTAAAAATAACATAAAATCTTTAAAACTCATAATTTGTTTTAAGAAAGACAAATACTAAATTATATAAGAGAGCAGAAATAACTCAACGGGAAGTACCAGAAGCAAAAATTATTTGAAATAACTCAATAAATGGTTTAATTTAGCTTTGGTGAAGTCAATATGAAGGTTATATTGTCATGTAGATACATAGTTCATGACAGACACTGCAGCCTGGGTGACGAAACTCCATCCCAAAAACAAAAAAAGATGGAAAAAAAAAAAATCAATGCTATATTACTAGGAGATAGAAAATACTACAAAATACTATTTAAAAAATTCCAATTATGCCAGTAAGTATGAATTTGAATATAAACAAAATGAAATATTATGAATAACAATCCATCCTCTCTTAACTTACCAATTAGTTTCATAACTAATCAATGCCCTTAATTTCACTGCAGACTATATAGAAAACTAACTCATTCTAAATGATCTACAATAGTAAGCTGTATTTGACTTAGCCAAGAGTCATATGAGTTTCAATTTGAAATGCAAAAATATTACTGTAAAAATAATGCTTTTATGACACATTAATATTTTAGAAGACTCAACAACCTGGGTAGCTTAAAAAGAATACTTTTTTTTTTTTTTTGAGACGGAGTCTTGCTCTGTCGCCCAGGCTGGGGTGCAGTGGCCGGATCTCAGCTCACTGCAAGCTCCACCTCCCGGGTTTATGCCATTCTCCTGCCTCAGCCTCCTGAGTAGCTTGGACTACAGGCGCCCGCCACCTCGCCTGGCTAGTTTTTTGTATTTTTTAGTAGAGATGGGGTTTCACCGTGTTAGCCAGGATGGTCTCGATCTCCTGACCTCGTGATCCACCCGTCTCGGCCTCCCAAAGTGCTGGGATTACAGGCTTGAGCCACCGCGCCCGGCCAAAAAAAGAATACTTTCATGGGGTAAAAAAAATCATACACAAACAAATGGAAGAACATACCATGCTCATGGATAGGAAGAATCAATATTGTGAAAATGGCCATACTGCCCAAGGTAATTTATAGATTCAATGCCATCCCCATTAAGCTACCAATGAGTTTCTTCACAGAACTGGAAAAAACGGCTTTAAAGTTCATATGGAACCAAAAAAGACCCCGCATTGTCAAGACAATCCTAAGCCAAAAGAACAAAGCTGGAGGCATCATGCTACCTGACTTCAAACTATACTACAAGGCTACAGTAACCAAAACAGCATGGTACTGGTACCAAAACAGAGATATAGACCAATGGAACACAACAGAGCCCTCAGAAATAATACCACACATCTACAGCCATCTGATCTTTGACAAACTTGACAAAAACAAGAAATGGGGAAAGGATTCCCTATTTAATAAATGGTGCTGGGAAAATTGGCTAGCCATATGTAGAAAGCTGAAACTGGATCCTTTCCTTACTCTTTATATGAAAATTAATTCAAGATGGATTAGAGACTTAAATGTTAGACCTAAAACCATAAAAACCCTGGAAGAAAACCTAGGTAATACCATTCAGGACATAGGCATGGGCAAGGACTTCATGTCTAAAACACCAAAAGCGACAGCAACAAAACCCAAAATTGACAAATGGGATCTCATTAAACTAAAGAGCTTCTGCACAGCAAAATAAACTACCATCAGAGTGAACAGGCAACCTACAGAATGGAAGAACATTTTTCAATCGACTCATCTGACAAAGGGTTAATATCCAAAACCTACAAAGAACTCAAACAAATTTACAAGAAAAAAAACAAACAACCCCTTCAAAAAGTGGGCAAAGGATATGAACAGACACTACTCAAAAGAAGACATTCATACAGCCAACAGACACATGAAAAAAAGGTTCATCATCATTGGCCATCAGAGAAATGCAAATCAAAACCACAGTGAGATACCATCTCACACCAGTTAGAATGGCAATCATTAAAAAGTCAGGAAACAACAGGTGCTGGAGAGGATGTGGAGAAATAAGAACACTTTTATATTGTTGGTGGGACTGTAAAGTAGTTCAACCATTGTGGAAAACAGTATGGCAATTCTTCAAAGATCTAGAACTAGAAATACCATTTGACCCAGCCATCCCATTTCTGGGTATATACACAAAGGATTATAAATCATGCTGCTATAAAGACACATGCACATGTATGTTTGTTGCAGCACTATTCACAATAGCAAAGACTTGGAATCAACCCAAATGTCCATCAGTGACAGACTGGATTAAGAAAATACAGCACATATACACCATGGAATGGTATGCAGCCATAAAAAAGGATGAGTTTGTGTCCTTTGTAGGGACATAGATGCAGCTGGAAACCATCATTCTCAGGAAACTATTGCAAGATCAGAAAACCAAACACTACATGTTCTCACTCATAGGAGGGAATTGAAGAATTACATCACTTGGACACAAGAAGGGGAACATCACGTACTGGGACCTATTATGGGGTGAGGGGAGGGGGGAGGGATAGCATTAGGAGATATACCTAATGTAAATGATGAGTTAATGAGTGCAGCACACCAACATGGCACATGTATACATATGTAACAAATCTGCACGTTGTGCACATGTACCCTAGAACTTAAAGTATTATAATAAAAAAAAACATACAAAATCTAGTCTGCCCTCAGATTTCTTTACAATTGCTTTTAAGTTTGTACTCTACTTTTAAGAACGCAAAACATAAACTCTTATAAATTGTAAATCAAAGAAGATTATTGAGGTGAGTCTTAATAAATTTAGAGGTTTATTTGGCCAAGGCTGAGGACACGCCTGGGAAAAAGGAACACAAAAACACAGGAATATCTGTAATCCATGCGTTTTCCAATGAGGGTTTTAGGACTTCAATATTTAAAGGGGAAAGAGCAGGCAGTAAACAAAAACAAGGGGGAGAGTAGATAAAAGAAACAAGCAGGTACATTCTTTTGAGGCTTTGATCAGTTTTCATCGAATCCACATTTTATTTGTGAAAGGAGGGAGTAGAAGAATAGTCAGTAACACATTTATCTCCTCTCATCTCCTGCTTAGTGTATCTTCATTTTTACATAAGATAAACTAAACTTAGAGTAGACAAAGCAGTCAGATATTCATTTGCCTTAGCTGAGCAGAAGAATGAGGTCTAGTCCTATCTTTACCTCCTACCTGTGAAGATAAACTTTTAATTTACATTGTCAGAATGAAGTTCAACAGAACTCTGTTTTAGGGTAAAGACCTTGGGGCCTACAAGGTATTTCCTTGTGAATAAGTTATGAGGTAGGCCCCATAGAGAGGTATGTGGCCTTTTATCTTTGTAGCCATCTATTTAGGAAATAATAATAATAATGTGAGGCAGTTTTGTGTAACTCAGTTCCCAAGCTTTTTGGGCCAACAGTATGCTAACTTCTTCTGGGTATGCTAACTTTATTGTAAACATGGATGATAACAATATTGTAAGCAAATTATTATTATTATTTATCTTACAAACAATATATTTTGTCATACATTCCCAGGATCCAAAGCAACCACTCATCTGGTGGATTAGTGAGATTTGGGGATCTGGCAGGTTGGTTATTTGAGTTTTCATATGGATCATATGTTATATTATTTGATTCATCTGGGATATAAACATAATATTTAGTTTTTTGATGTTGCAATTCCTCCCTTGGGCTGCAGCAAGTATGTATACAGCCAAATAATTTTGCCGCACAGCTTTCCTCATAAGTGATACCTCATTGTTTAGCAAAGAGATACTTATGTGGCAATCATTCAGGGTGTTTGAGGTATGATTTGTTAAGGCCTCAATTGCCATATAACATTCACAATACTTATCTGTGGTATGAAGATAGAAGCTAAATGATCATACTATTGAAATACAGAATGTGTCCAGTGAGATTGTAAATGCAAAGGGTTTGCTGGTGTTAGTAGAGTTTAAATTACTCATCTTTGTGCCCAAGCATAACCTGGGGAACATCACCCTGAACATCCTGGGGAATCCACAGCCATAAGTGAGAGCCACAGAGCCAATGTATCCCATTTGCAGCTAGCCAATAAATACATAGTTGCTTTACCATATTGGTGATATGCCAGTCAGTGTTTGTAATATAATAATGTGGTCACAAAGTTCTCTGGGTAGCCATTTTATATTTGTTGTACTGTCTGGTCATTGGTCCAAACCTTGGTATGATTTCTCTGTTCACAGCATAAAGGAGAATTTTGACTGAGTTGGCCAAATGAAGAAGTGAGCCACATAAAACCATCCCAAATTGGATTTAATCACGTTTTGAAAATAGGCAGTTACCTGGAATGTGGTTATTGCCTTTTCCTTTGGTTAAGGGGACACTAAGGTGAGGGCTAATGAGCTGGTCCTTTCTACTGAAAAGCTTTTTTTCTGAGTCCCTTGATCTTTAGGGCATTATAAGTGTGCTGATTATATATATTGTCTTTTGTTATGATGGCACTAAGAATGCCAGGCTTTTTTATTATGAAATAAATTATTGGCATTCTGTTTGGCTCTGACCTTGGAAGAGAGATACCCACCATGGTAGGCCAAAGCTGCTGGAGGCGTGAGTTTGCATATCCAGAGGCATTTATTTTATTTTATTTTTATTTTTTTGTAACTTGTCTACATAATACTGGGCCCATTGTAAAAACAGTTTTGTTTCATGGGTAACAGTGGGCGGCAGTGGTAAGAAGGCATAGGGACAAAGAATAAAGAGCAGTGAGATTGTGAAATTCATTTTAACTACTAAAAAGGACATTAAAACAGATGAGACATGTGTCCTGTCCTGCTTCAGATAGTAGCAATTGCCTGTATCCCCAGGAAAATCCTTACAAAGGCTATAATACAATAAACACTAGTGTTCATTTGTATACAGGCCTGGTCCAGTGTCTTGAATTAAAGCAGTCCACAACAGCTATAGTCTGCTTCTAGTTCCAGGTCGAAGGCCATAGCTGTTTAGTGAACTGAAGGTGAAGATCCTCGCTGGGAGTTACAGTCCACTTGGAAGGTTGTGCCTTTTTAAGAGGAGAGATGTAGATTCATGAGTCTATGCCCTTAATTTTGCCACACATGAATTAGTCAATAGTACCTTGTATGAGAACTTTCCACCAGCACTAGAGAAAGTCTTTTATTAAAGGTCTTTCCCAACACACAAAATATCCAGGCTATAGATTACGACCAGAAACTGTGTCTTTAGGGAACATACTGTGAATAGAATCTGTTAACAAAACATAGCTTTTTGAAAGATGATGAATGAGTCCTTTACAATATTGCAGTAGATCTCTCTTGAGAAAAGTTGATTCCATTATTTTAGTTCCCATGCACATGGACCTTCCTGTTATAATTTTATAAAGAGACAGTTGATGTTTTCCAAAAGGGATGACTATGAGTATAAATAGCACCAGGGGGGTGCTTTGGTGCTTTGGGACAGGGGTGGTGAAATGCCTCTACAAACTTAGCAAATTGTGTTTTAATTATTCTATTGGTCAATTCCACGAGTTTTGAGGACTAGGAGTGATAGGCACAATGGAAAAGTTGAAATATGGGCCAAATATTACAAATGTTTTGAATGAGCTGGGCAGTAAAATGTATCGCCCCATCACTGAGACGTTCAGACAGAACTAACTCCCAGAGTGGAATAATTTTTTTTAATAGGATTTTTTTTTTCCAACTGCCATCACTGTTGCTTGCTTGCAGAGAAAAACCTTAATCCAATAGAAAAACATGCAGATTATTAGTAAAACACATTTGTAAACTTGAGATGAAGGCAGCTGGATTAAACTGAGCTGCCATACCTCAAAAGGTCCAGCTGGAAGGGGAAAATGACCTTGGGCTCCATGAAGGGACTCCTTGGTTACATATCAGGAGTAAACCTTCAGTGTCACTGTGATGTACTGTATCCAATCATATTGTGTACACCAGAATATTATTTTATCTGAATTCCAATGAGTCAGATTGTGAATACATCCCATAAGAAGCATCTTGCATCCCACTGGAAATATTGATTTGTTATCAGGTCCACACCATATTTCAGTTTCACTAGAAAAGTATTCTCCTTTTTGTTTCCAAGTAGATTTTTCTTTTGTTGGGGCTATGCTCTTGGTTTCAGTTAACATGTTTTCAAGTGTTTGGGGTTTTATGGATACTCCCCAGATTGGGGTTATTGTCTTGAATGCTGTTGCTCTTTTAGTTGCATCATCAGTAAATTGGTTACCCCAGCTTTCAGTTGTGTCCAATTTAAAGTGGTCTGGGACTTGTATAATCATCAAAAGTTGTGATTTTAGAATGGCTTCTAACAGCTCTGATATTTGTTGTTCATTGTTTATGGGTTGCCATGAGGAGATTAAAATTATCTCCTCTTCTATAGCATCAAAGTCCTGGGCAACTGTGAATGCATAGTAGCTGTCAATGTATAAATCTTCACAGTCTTGTTTTTTGCCAATTGACAAGCTCAGGTCAGGGTATCAGTCTGGCCAGGACCAGTGTCAATTACCTCTAATAAAGAAACTGCAACATATCTCACTCTAAAATGTTTATCCTCCTCTATCAAATAAGATCTAGCTGTATACCAACCAGTGGTATCCCCTGGAGGTCTGTCCTGGGGGTGAGAAGTTTCTCCATCATCAGAATACAGTCATGAGGGGTTTCATGAGAAGGGTGAAGAGAGTACCTGAGTTTGATTATTACAGCGAGAAATGTTAATATGTGGAGATGATACAAGTGAAACTGAACATAAACTGCTAATTTACATTGTCATGCTGAAATTTAACAGAACTCTTTTTTAGAGTAAAGATCTTAGGCCCACAAAAAAATTTGCTCATCAGCAAATTATGAGGAAGGCCTCATGGGGAGTTATGTGGCCTTGTATCTTTATAGCTATCTATTTAGGAAAAAAAAAATGGGAAGCACTTGTGTATGACTCAGTTCCCAAACTTGAATTTTCCCTTTGGCAGAGGGAGTTTAGAGTCTTGAACTTTTTATTTTCCTCTCATAGATGCATTTTAGGGATGAGTTTAATAAGAAAATCTACAAGAAACCCCTAACTGGTGGATCCATACTCTTATCAATATAACTAATAAAATACATGTCCAGACTACATAGGAGGTGATGGCTTTGTTTCACCATGAAAGATGATAATATTCATCTTTGTGTGGCGGGTTTTGAGGTAAGTTTAATGGATTTATTTTTTTAATATTTTATATGTTTTTAATGTTTTAAACAATAAACATGGGTTAATTTTCTGTTTCTACAACATGCAGAGATCTTAGGGTTTACTACCCCAAGATGTCTATGCTGAAAGTTTAATAACAGTAATAACAGAGCAATAGATTTTGTAAGAACTAAAGTTTGCAAAACATAGGGACTCTTCAAGGAAAAGAATAAAAATTAGAAATTAAAGTGAATATTTCCAGAATAAGTAAAAAAAAAAATCAAACACATCGCAAATTTTTAAAAGCTGCCAATATATATTTTTAAAAGCTGTCACACATATATCCAAAATTAAAATACAAATTACAATACATGTTTTTTTTCCCTATTCCAAGTGCATATCTTTTGCCTATTTAATGATAAAATTTTCTAAAGGAAAATAATGTAGTCTTTCTTCTAACAATGCGGACTGTAATCTTGTCTTATTTAGAATGTTGAGTTTATTTTATCCTCACAGCTCTTTAGTGTGAAGCAACTTTTGGGGATTATTATCAAAGTTGAGGAAAATTCTACCAATTTTCAGACATGCTGTCAAACTTCAGGGCATTTCAAGTTTTCTTGGGCAATTGGATTTATATACTCCAATATTTTTATTACCAGGTGCTGTAGGCCTCTTTCATATATCTAGCTGTGCTCTTAAGTGACATGGTGCCTGGTGAGTCATCAAAGACTTGTTAAGCATGCTGCTGAAAGTCATTTCTCCTCTGGGATTACTAGTAGTATTTAATTGAAGTAGGGAGAATTCTGAGATAAATTCTGAGAGTCTAGGTTCCTGGTGTATACACCCTGTATAATCCTGTCCCCTGAAATATGGACAGAATGGCAAATATGATAGATATTACTCCCATGATTAGTTTTCATTACATTAAAAAGATGAGGGATTCTATAATGTAATTGTCATGCGCGTCCATGTAGAGACCAATAAACAGGCTTTGTGTGAGCAATGTGGCAGTTTATTTCACCTGGGTGCAGGCGAGCTGAGTCAGAAAAAGGAGTCAGCGAAGGGAGATAAGGGTGCGACAGTTTTTTAGGATTTGGGTAGGTAAAGGAAAATTACAGTCAAAGGGGGGTTGTTCTCCAGCGGGCAGCAATGGGAGTCACAAGGTGCTCAGTGGGGGAGATTTTTGAGCCAGGATGAGCCAGGAAAAGGAATTTCACAAGATAATGTCATCGCTTAAGGCAAGGACCGGCCATTTTCACTTCTTTTGTGGTGGAATGTCATCCATTAAGGCAGGGCAAGGAATTTTCACTTCTTTTGTGATTCTTCAGTTACTTCAGGCCATCTGGGCGCAAACGTGCAAGTCACAAGGGATGCAATGGCTTTGCTTGGGCTTAGAGGCCTGACATTCCTGCCTTCTTATATTAATAAGAAAAATAACACAAAATAGTGTTGAAGTGTTGGGGCTATAAAAATTTTGGGGAGGCGGTATGGAGAGAGAATGGGCGATGTTTCTCAGGGCTGCTTCAAGCGGGATTAGGGGTGCTGTGGGAACCTAGAGTGGTAGATATTAAACTGAAGGGAGATCTTGTGGTAAGAGGTGATATTGTGTGGTTGTTAGAAGGAACATTTGTCACTTAGAATGATTGGTGATGGCCTGGATACAGTTTTGTATGAATTGAAAAACTAAACGGAAGACACAAGGTCTGAATAAGAGAAGGAAAGAAAACAGGTATTAAAGGACTAAGAATTGGGAGGACCTAGGACATCTAATTAGAGAGTGCCTAAGGAGGCTCAGCATAGCCTTGCTAGCAAAGATTATTTATTTACTTTAAGAGGGAATTTAGAGTGGTGGTTTAGGATAGCACTAGGAGATATCAGCTGTGATGGCTTGGAGAAACATTGTAAACTAGCAATGCAAACATGAGCAGGGCATTTATGAGTAGTTGAGAATGGTGAATAGGAGTATAACTAGACAGAAGATAGTAGGGATGACTACTTTTTTGGGGGGGTGCGCTCCAAGTTGGTCTGGTGTCTGGAATGAGACTGGGAGTTAATAAAATGGAGTGTCCACCCAGGAGCTCAAATGGACTGGAACCTGTAGCATTCTCAGGACAGGCCTGAATTCTGAGAAGGGAAAGTGGTAAAAGTATTCTCTGTCATTTTTAAGTTGGTGACTGAGCTTGGTGAGGTGTGTTTTTAAAAGACCATTAGTCCGTTCTACCTTTCCTGAAGACTGAGGATGGTAAAGGATATAAAGGTTTCACTGAATATCATGAGCCTGAGAAACTGCTTGGGTGATTTGACTAATAAAGGCTGGTCCGATGTCAGACTGTATAGTGGTGGGAAGGCCAAATTGAGGAATTATGTCTGACAGAAGTGAAGAAATGACTGTGGTGGCCTTCTCAGAGCCTGTGGTAAAGGCCTCTACCCATCCAGTGAAAGTGTCTACCTAGACTAAGAGATATTTTAGTTTTCTGACATGTGAGTAAAGTCAATTTGCCAGTCCTGGGCAGGGGCAAATCCCCGAGCTTGATGTGTAGGAAAGGGAGGGGGCCTGAACAATCCCTGAGGGGTAGTAGAATAGCAGATGGAACACTGAGAAGAGATCTCCTTGAGGACAGATTTCCATGATGGAAAGGGAATGAGAGGTTCTAAGAGATAGGCTAGTGGCTTGTAACCTACATGGAAGAGGTTATGAAATGACGACAGAATAGAATGGGCCTCTGAGGCTGGAAAGAGATATTTTCCTTGGTCTGAGAACCATTGGCCTTGTGTGGGAAGAGACTGATAGGTGGAATTTTCAGTGGGGGAGTAGGTGGGAGTGGCCTATGTGAAGGAGGAAAACTGCCGTGAGGGATAGAAGTTGGAACGCTAGCTGCTTTTTCAGCTAACTTATCAGCATAAGCATTGTCCTGAGTGATGGGTGAGGGAAGAAAATAGATTTTGGAAGTTGTGAGAACTGTAGAGAGTTGAGCATAGTTTGTGATTTTTAGGGCATCTAACAGTATTAAAGCAGTGGCAGCCACTGTGCACAGACATGAGGGCTAGACTAAAACAGTAAGGTCAAGTTGTTTGGACAGAAAAGCTACAGGACGCAATCCTGGCTCTTGTGTAAGAATTCTGTCTGCATTAACCATGCCTAGGAGGAAAGGAGTTGTTGTTTTGTAGAAGGGATTAGGATTTGGGAGATTAGCCAGACAGGATCAGCTGGGAGATTGTGTATCTATGAGAATTATGCAAAGATAGGTAACAAAAGAGGAATAAATTTTGACTTTACTGAAGTAATGGGGGCTGTCTCTGAAGCCTTGCAGCGGTACAGCCTAGGTAATTTGCTGAGCCTGATGGATGTCAGGGTCAGTCTAAGTGAAAGCGAAGAGAGGCTGGGATGAAGCGTGTAAAAGGAACAGTAAAGAAAGTGTGTTTGAGATCCAGAACAGAATAATAGGTTGTGGAAGGAGGTATGGAGGATAAGAGAGTATATGGCTTTGGCACCATGGGGTGGATAGGCAAGATAATTTGGTTGATAAGGTGCAGATCTTGAACTAACCTATAAGCCTTGTCTGGTTTTAGGACAGGTAAAATGGGGGAATTGTAAGGGGAGTTTACAGGCTTTAAAGGGCCATGCTGTAGCAGGTGAGTGATAACAGGCTTTAAATCTTTTAAAGCATGCTGTGGGATGGGATATTGGTGTTGAGTGGGGTAAGGGTGATTAGGTTTTAATGAGTTGGTAAGGGGTGCATGATCAGTCACCAAGGAGGGAGTAGAGGTATCCTATACTTGTGGGTTAAGTTGGCGGGATACGAGAGGAAGACACAAAGGAAATTCTGGGTTGGGGAGAAGGGCGGCAATGAGATGTGGCTGTAGTCCAGAAATAGTCAGGGAAGCAGATAATTTGGTTAAAATATCTTGGCCTAGTAAGGGAACTGGGCAGGTGGGGATAACTAAAAAGGAGTGTGGAAAAGAATGTTGTCCAAATTGTTGACCAGAATTGGGGAGTTTTAAGAGGTTTAGAAGCCTGGCCATCAATACCCACAACAGTTATAGAGGCAAGGGAAACAGGCCCTTGAAAAGAAGGTAATGTGGAGTGGGTAGCCTCCGTATTGATTAAGAAGGGAACGGACTTACCCTTCACTCCAAAAGTTACCCAAAGTGTCTGTGATGGTCCAGGAGGCTTCTGAGGAGATGGGGCAGCATCGATCTTCAGCCGCTAAGCCGAGAAAGTCTGGAAAGGAGTCAGTCAGAGAGCCTTGGGCCAGAGCTCCAGGGGCTCTGGGAGTGGCTTCCAGGCGAATTGGACTGTCCGATTTCCAGTGGGGTCCTGCACAGATGGGACACGGTTTAGGAGGAATCCCAGACTGCAGGCATTCCTTGGCCCAGTGGCCAGATTTCTGGCACTTGTAGAAAGCTCCTGGGGAGGAGGTTCTGGAGGAACCCCTGGCAGCAGCGGTTCAGGCATTTGGAGTTGTGTGCTGGAGATGTGGCTGGGGTTTGTCTCACAGTGGAGGCAAGGAATTGCAACTCAGAAATAAGTTGCTACTTGGCTTCCTCTACTCTATTACTGTACACCTTGAAGGCAAGGTTCATTACGTCCTGTTGTGGGGTTTGAGGGCCGGAATTTAATTTTTGGAGTTTTATTTAATATCGGGAGCAGATTAGGTAATAAAATAAAATGCATATTGAGAATAAGATGGCCTTCTGACCTTTCGGGGTCTAGGGTTGAAAAGCATCTCAAGGTTGCTGCTAAACGGACCATGAACTGGGCTGGGTTTTTCATATTTGATGAAAAAGAGCCTGAATGAGAACTGATTTGGGAGAGGTCGCATAAAGAAAAAGGAGCATTGACCTTGACTATACCTTTAGTTCTAGCTGCTTTTTTAAGAGGAAATTGCTGGGCAGGTGGGGGAGGGCTAGTTGTGGAACAAAACTCTAAGGCAGCCCAGGTGTGAGGAGGGAAGGTGATAAAAGGACTATAGTGTGGGAAAGAGGAGGCTGAGGAAAAATTGGGACCTAACTTGGCCTGGTGAGGAGGGAAGAGGTCAGATGGGTCTGTAGAAAAGGAAGATTAGAAAGACTCAGCGATGCTTGAGGTTGGGACTGAGGGGACAGGCGGGAGGGAAAGAAGGAAGATTTGTGACGAGTTGCATTGGGAACAGAGACTAGGGAGTGACTGATGTGTAAAAGAATGCCTGGGCGTCAGGCACCTCAGACAATTGCCCATTTTACGACAAGAATTATTTAGGTCTTGTAGGATGGAAAATCGAAAGTGCCGTTTTCTGGCTATTTAGACTTACTGTTGAGTTTGTGTTGGGGTCATGCGGCATTGTAGAAGAAAATAAGGCATTTAGGTTTTAGGTCTGGTGTGAGTTGAAGAGGTTTTAAGTTCTTGAGAACACAGACTAAGGGAGAAAAAGGAGGAATGGAGGGTGGAAGTTTGCCCATAGTGAAGGAGGCAAGCTCAGATGAAAGAGAGAGTAGAGACACAGAGAGAAGGAGTTCGGGGGTTCTTGCCCTCCAGAAAAGCAGGAAAAGAGGTTGGGGCATGGAAATAAGGGGTTTGGGATGCAAAAAGAAGAGGTCAGCGTGCGGAAAAAAGGGGTTGGGGCACAAAAATAAGAGGTCGGGGTTCTTGCTCCTCCCCCAGAAAAGCAGAGAAGGGGTAGAGACAGGGAGAGAAGGGGTTGCGGTTCTTGCCCCTCCCCCAGAAAAGCGAGACTTGCTGCTAAGAGTGAAGGACCAAGGCAGGCGTCCCTGCAGCATGGTCAGACACCTCTGAAATGTGGGTGAGTAATCAGAGAGGTGTCCCTGCAATGATTAAACACCAAGGAAAGACTGCCTTCCCGAGTCTGTGACTGGTGCCGGAGTTTTGGGTCCACGGATAAAACGTGTCTCCTTTGTCTCTACCAGAAAATGAAAGGAATTGAAATTAAGAGAAGGAAGAGAGAGATTGTGAAAGAAAACAGGCACATTCCTCAACCCCGGACTCATCACAAACAGGCCCAGTACAAACACATCCCACCATATATCTCTTAACTTCCTGAGCCCAGTACAAACACATTTCTCAACTCAGAGACTACCATATATCTCAACTCTAGAAAAACACCACCTGGAAAGTCTCCGATAAGGACACAGCCGTTCGTGGTTTTACTGAAAGCGCGGGAACCAATAGAAAACTGCTAAATGTATAACTTAAAATGTTACCCAATTGTAGTGCTGTAACCAAAAGAATTCCCTTGTTCCTCTGTAACTTTACATATCCTATTTACATCGGGCTATAAAAGGCAAGCACTCGTATTGTTCGGGGCCCTCTTGTATGCTTTGGAATGGAGGGACCAAGTTTGAACTTGCAGTAAAAGATCCTTGCCGCTTGGCTTTGACTCTGGACTCTGGTGGTCTTCTTTGGGGAACAAACGGTCTGGGCATTACAATTGAAGGGTGGAGTCAAGATTGAAAGGAGAAAGAGGTTGAGGGCTAGTGAGAGAGGTTGGAGAAGAGAGTAAAAAAAGGGCCACTTACCCAGTTTAAAATTGATGAGATGTTCCTTGGGCTGGTGGGTCTAAGGACCCGAGGTCATAGGTAGATCTTTCTCACGGAGCAAAGAGCAAGAGGACAGGGGATTGATCTCCCAAGGGAGGTCCCCGGATCCAAATCACGGCACCAAAATGTCATGCACGTCCGTGTGAAGGGACCACCAAACAGGCTGTGTGAGCAACATGGCTGTTTATTTCACCTGGGTTCAGGCAGGCTGAGTCCAAAAAAGGAGTCAGCAAAGGAAGATAAGGGTGGGGCAGTTTTACAGGATTTGGATAGGTAAAGGAAAATTACAGTCAAAGGGGGGTTGTTCTCCTGCGGGCAGGAGGGGGAGTCACAAGGTGCTCAGTGGGGGAGCTTTTTGAGCCAGGATGAGCCAGGAAAAGGAATTTCACAAGATAATGTCATGGCTTAAGGCAAGGACTGGCCATTTTCACTTCTTTTGTGGTGGAATGTCATCAGTTAAGGCGGGACAGGGCATTTTCACTTCTTTTGTGGTTCTTCAGTTACTTCAGGCCATCTGGGTGTATACATGAAAGTCACAGGGGATGCAGACATGCAAGTCACAGGTGATGCAATGGCTTGGCTTGGGCTCAGAGGCTTGACAGTAAAAAAGTTCTAAATCAGTGAACTTGAGTTGATCAAAAAGTGACCACCTTGGTTAGGCCTGACATAATCAGGTAAACTCTAAAAGGTACTAAACTCTTTCTAAAGGAAGAGATTCAGAGCATGAGGATGTCAGAAGGCCTACAAAAGAAGCCAATTGGCAAGGAACTTTGAGTGCCTCTAGAAACTGAGAGTGGTCCATCACTGACAAGCAAAAAGAGAAAGCAGGTCTCAGTCCTACAAATGCAAGGAACTGAATTTTGCCTCCCTATAATGTCCATAATCTCGAAAGAGGATCTTTCAGAAAGGAATATAGAGAAATGCTGCTCAGCTTACACCTTGACTTCAGCTTTATGTGAAATACAATCATAGAATACAGGTCAACTGTGCACAACTTTTGACTCACATCAATTTTTAGATTAAAAAATAAATCAATATTGTCTTAAATCACTAAGTCTGTAGTAATTTGTAATATAGTGATAGAAACTTAAAATAATAACTATACAAAGAAGTGCTATAAAGCCCATAGGTATACACCCAACTCCAAACTAAACATATTTTAAATTATTATTTCCTTGGCTTGATCTCAAAAATGTCCACTGCTATGCTAGTGTACCTGACTGCCTACTCCCATGCCAATGCACCTGAAGCAAAAAAAGGAGAGATGGAGAGAAAATGACAACGGAAAGCAATAGAAGTCTCTGGAGTTAAAACATGAGTTTCTCATGTGCCAAGCACTGAGATAAATATTTTGCCTGTTTTATTTAATTTAACAGTTAAAACAAATCTAGGTATAAATAATAAGAATCTGAAGGTAAGTTATTTTACTACAGATTAAGTATCCTAACGCTACACCATACTTAATCACAATGAGGTCAGTTTCTCTACCTTACTAACATACCAGAAATATCTAGAAAACAAGCATATCATGCAGCATCAAAAATTTTGCATGACAGTTTTTAGGCTGATCTTAAGACTGAGCTTCATTATTTAAGATTAGATTCTATTTGTTTTGAAGACTTAAAGTGAAATAAATAAAATGCTCAAACAAAAGCATTTATTGGCCCCAGGCCCCAGGCCAATAAAACATAAGACCAATGGTGAAAGAGAGATTCCTAAAACTGATTCCTTATTCTAGAAGAAAAGTTCCATAATTCCATCCAGTGAATTGTAGACATTATGAGGATTCAGTCTTGGAAAAACAGGTTCAGATGGTGTTGAAATACAGGTTTCCAGCTAAAGAATAGTAGAAATATTGGGTCAACATTTTTGCCATATGTTAGACCACAGCATCTTCTTCACTAGGACTACTTTCAAAAACCCCCCGAGGCTATAGTTTGTATTGCAAGCAAAATCTATATAAAAATATTAATTTTGTCATGATATAGGATATTATCTGAGCTTAAATTCGATTTTCTCAGAAACCTCAGAACTTGTTATGAGAGTAAGTTCAGAAAATTAACTTTAGAATTAAAGAAAGGTATAAACCCCCCTTTTTTTCTGTCAAGTAGCTTAATGTTACATTTATATCATTTCATTTTTCATACTGAGAACTGGGATTACACTTCCCAAAAGATAACGCTCTATGCATCTTTTGCAATTCGGAACAAATTAAAATTTTGAAAAAAGTCAAAGGAATTGAAGCCATCATTTTCTTTTCAGAAAATGAAACTAGATAGGACAGGAAAAAAATGGGAGTTCACAGAAATAATATTTATATGTATAAAGTTCTTAAGGAAGAAAAATCCAAATGTGATATAATTCTTAGGAGTTTTAAGCATGGAATATAATCTTTAGGCCAACCAGAATTGCCAAAATATTAAACAAAAGCAATTACATAATATGAATATGAGTGATAGAATCTATTTGTTATTGAAAGTTATGTAATTTAAAAATTAAATAGAAATCTATGTGATTTTGAATTCATTCATTAAAGACAAAAGCATAAGAATAACACAATTTGTAATAGACAAAAGTTTCATAGTCTCTAATTTCATTGCAAAATTAATGAATTGTCCTTTGGATAATTATTTGTGTTAGTTGGCTATGCTAATTACTTTATTGTAATAAAATATATAACTGATAATTTAACACAAATATATAGTCAATATTAATTTTTTGTCTTGATTTTTAAAATAAATATATATATTTTGCTTAAATTTCCTATGCTCAGTATTGACCACTTAAAAGATTTCATAATACTAGCCCTACCTTTCCTCATTGCATAATTGCGAGAACTCATTAATGATTGTGTTTTATAAAGCAAGCATATCCTCTTTAGTTTGCCACAGTGCCTCACCCCTCCCACAGTGGATGTGTACTTATTCACCTTAATCATCTGCATTTCTATTCTCGTCTGGCATATATGCATGCAAACATTATCTTAACACATCAGTAATTTGGGGTTTATCATAAATACATATCCTTGCTGCAATTTATATGTCTTCAATTTATAACAATGTAAATGTGTATAAGAAATACAGGCTCTTCATATAAAATGCATGCTTTTAACACATTTATTAGAAAATTATTTTGTATAACTTTTAGAAGCTTACAACTATGTTAACTGAAGATCATGCAACTCACTAAGCATTTATTAATTCCTATTGGTATAAAATCTGTTGCTTAGTTTTTTGGTATAGCTCCTGATCACCAGTACCAGAGATTTATATATATGATTATGAAAAGAAGAAGAATTTGAAAAAATTATATAAAATATAATTATCAAGTAGTGGCATACTTAAAAAATATAACATTTCCAGAGAAATTAGTATAAGACTTTGTTTAAAAAGTGACACAATATTTGTCTTGAAACTGTAGCAGCAAGAGGCAGACAAATCCTAGTCAGACAAGGGTGGGTCTCCAGTGAACCCCAACTTTCAAGCTGAAGACAATTTAAAGCCAAGCTACGAATGCAAGGTGAATCCACGGACCAGATTGAGAATCCCTATTCCTGTTTGTTCCAATTTCCTTTCATTGATCCATACCCTTCACCTATTTTATATATACCTACCCTTCTCTAATTGTTTTTTTACATGGTTGTGCCCCTTTTTGAGTGGTGCCTTTGTTTTAGCCTTTTTTGCTTACTCACAAACAAATCAGCATGCACTCATCATTCTGATCCCATAAAAGCCCCAGACCCAGCCACATGAAGAGAGACCACCAGACTTTGGGTGGGAGACCACCCTCACATTCCCTCTCTGCTGAGAGCTATTTCGTCACTCAATAAAATTCTTCTCCATCCTCCTCACTCTCCAATTGTCAGTGTATCCTCATTCTTCTTGGACACAGGACAAGAATTCAGGACCCATTGAATGTGGGTACAAAGAAGGTTGTAATACTGTAGCCCTCTGCCCTCCACCTGTGGAGGGAAACTGCCCCATGTAAAGGGAAGCAGCACTGGGGCCAAGCCAGCCCTAGAACCACAGGGTGGTGTGGGGCAAAAGGATGACAGAGGTGTTAACATGTCACCATTGTCAAGCTGTGGGCAGTGAGACTATAAGAGCTTATTGGGATGCTATAACACCCCCTCTGGGGCTTCAGGGTCATGGGCAACCCTGCTTAAGTGCTACCATGTTCCCCTCATCTGCATGCCAGATTCTACCATGGGAGGTGCTTGGGACATGGCTGGTGCAGCTGCAAGCCTCACACAGAGCCTGCTTCTGTGACATCTCTTTGAAGAGCCAGCTGGACCCCTCACTTGCTCACTAACACACCCTCTCCTGTCAGGGGCTGAAGGCACAGCCTCAGCAGGCACAGGATCCTTGCCAGAGTGCAAGCCATGGGCAGTCCCATGGGCCAAGTAGACAAGGCATCTCTTGCAGTGAACCTGGTCTTGAGCAAGGCCTGGGCAGGGGCATCACCATCTGAAAGTCTCTGGCTGGCAAAGTGACCGAGAGAAATTGTGTCAGAAAGATAAGATGTATTTACTACTTGAGATATGAATAGGTACGATAAAGGATCATTTTGAGAAAAGGAAAAGAATGCATGTAATTTCTAAATACTTTCAAGAATGGTGAATACAGAAGCTCCTCAAGTTACGATACGGTTAAGTCCCAACAACTGGTTACAAGTTCAAATATTTTAATAAAAAATGTATTTTGCACACCTAACCCACAGAACATCATAGTTTAGCCTAACGTATCTTAAGCATGCTCAGAACACTTACTTTAGAGTAGAGTTGGGCAAAATCACTTAACAGAAAACCTATTTTATTAAGATGTGTTGAATATCCCATGTAATCTACTGAATACTGTACTGAAGTATAATTTATACTCAATGTATATTGCTTCACACCATTGTAAATTAAAAAAAAAAAATTAGTCAAAGCATTTTAAATTGAGGACTGACTGTATTTGAATTTGCTATCTTTAAGTAAAATAAGAATATGCATCCGAAGACCAAAAGCGTAGATTGAATCATAACTCAGAGAATACGGCACTTAATTTTTATGTTGTACAAATCAAAATAGGATCAATTATGTTTCAGTAACTTAAATAAAAAGTGTGTTTGTTTGTTTGTTTGTTGTCCTTATGCACAAGTCCCAAATTATTGTAGTCTTTGTTTCATGTTATAGTAATTCTGGCAAGTATCATGTCACTCAGGAAGTATCATGTCACTCAGGAAAGAGGAAGGGCATAGTGAGTCACACACTGATTCTTAAAAGATTCCATCTGGAAGTATTACGGACTATTTCCATTTGTAATTTATTAACCAAATAGGTCATAGGATCATGCCTAACTGTTGAGAGATAATTCTCCTGGGTTATCTCACATTTCTACATAATAAAACAAAAGCATTTATAGCTAGGTTAAGGACGTTAACACAACAATATATTAAACGGTAGTCAACTTTAGAGATCTCTTTCTGTTTGAAGGTATTCCAGGGTAGTAAAGATAAAGATATTTTCTTTTTATTTCTGGAGAAGATTAGCTTAACTTCCAGAGCAAAGATAAGGTATCTCTCTCTCCCAGTGGTAAAGATGGGCATATTATCAGTAACCCTGCATGAGATCAGAATCTCCTAAACTAAAAGAATTTCTCTTGTACAGTCCAATGCATGTGCAAATACAATCTAGTCCTCACCATATTATATTGTATGAACTGGGGATTGGGAACAGACACTATGATATTATTCTAGCTTCTGCAGCTTTTCCTATTAGGAACAAACCGTTTTTGTCTCTAACCCAGAGGCCTCAGATTTTCTGTTAGCATATAGATATAAAACTCTGCAGGCAGGCTAACTTGTTAGCTTGCAAATAGAGAAAAATCTCGGAACCAACAGTTTCCACCTTTTCATCTTTTTAAATAAATTGAGACAGGATCTCACCATATTGCCCAGGGTGGTCTCAAACTCCTGGGCTCAAGAAATGCTCCCATAGTGCTGGAATTATAGGCGTGAGTTTCCACACCCTACCTGAACCTTCAGTTTCTGAACTAACACCAACTTGAAAGAGTCAGGGAAGTACCATTTTAACATGTACCTAGAAATAAATCTGGCAATAGCAGCAAACCACTAAGATGGCTCTAACACATGGTAAATAAACCAGGGATGATTTCTTCGATCTATTGGTTTCTCACTATTTCAAAAGAGGCATCTTGTTTATAGCAACCCTGTTCTTATATGTAATAGTCTGCTTAGACCCAGATACGAAAGGCCCTTAAAAGTTCTGAGCCCAATCCCTTAATGAATCCTATATATCACAAACGCAAAAATTCAAGTCTTTTAAGAAAATTTGGAGACTTCTGTCATTTGTGATGTAGTGCTCAGCATTACCACTACACAAACTAATAAACATAACATCTCTTCTTGGACTAAAAACATTCAGGTCCCAAGATAACGCTTGTCTACATCTCTTCTCCTTCGAACAAATGTTATTACATCTGAATGTTATGAATATGGCTGGGATCTGCTGCTATGAATATTAGAAGTAAACACTACTTTAGGGGATGGGAAGGATTTGCAGCAAAAGGGCCTATGTAAATGTGGTAGGCATTTGCCATGACAGACTCATGACAAAAGATATTTTGTAGATGTAATTAGAAAATCCTGGACATGAGGACTTTATGCTGGATCACCTAGGTGTGTTCACACTAATCATATGAATCTCTGAAAGCAGAGCCCTTTCCCAGATGGGATCAAAGAGAAAGATACCTGTGGTGAAAGGGTTAGAGAAAAGAAATAATGTGGCCTTCTGAGATAGAGGAGGGAGACAGTGAAACACCAATGGTCCTGGAAAAGAGAAAAGGAAATGAAGTGGCTACTCCACCAATACCTCTAGAAAGAAACAAAGCCCTGTTCAATCTATGTTGGGTTTCTGACCTATAGAACTGTGTGATAATAAATTTGCTTTGAAAGCTTTAAGTCTGTAGCAATTATTAGAGCAGCAATAGAAAACCAAAGCAGTAAGAGAAAAGGCAGATGAATTAATTTGTCACATCTTTCCTCTAGAAGAGCATGGATGCAACTGATTCTTATATAACAGAGAGTCACTTCTTATTTGTGCTGAATACCCATTCTGTTGTTTCTCTTCCAGTTTCAGTTTCTGGTTTAGTAGAGTATCAAACAACTGTGTCAGAGGGGTTTGAACCAGAGCAACTCCATCTTGAATAGGGGATGGGTGAAATAAGGTTGAGCCCTACTGCACTGCATTCCCAGATGGTTAAGGAATTCTAATTCACAGGATGAGTCAGGAGTTCGGCACAAAATACAGGTCATAAGGACCTTGCTAACAAAAGAAGTTGAAGTATCGAAGCTGGGTAAAAACCACCAAAATCAAGATGGGGATGAAAGTGACCTCTGGTCGTTCTTACTGCTACATTCCCACCAGCATTATGACAGTTAGCATATGCCATGACAACATCACGAAGTTACACTATATGGTAACTACATGGTGGATAAATAATACATCCCTCCTTTCACATATAATCAAGAAATAACCTTAAAATTGGGCAACCAGCAGCCCTTGGAGCTGCTCTGCCTATGTGGTAACCGTTCTTTTATTCCTTCACTTTATTTTATTTTTATTTTTATTTTTTTATTTTTATTTTATTTTTTATTTTTTTTATTATTATTATACTTTAAGTTGTAGGGTACATGTGCATAACGTGCAGGTTTGTTACTATGTATACTTGTGCCATGTTGGTGTGCTGCACCCATCAACTCGTCATTTACATCAGGTATAATTCCCAATGCAATCGCTCCCCCCTCCCCCCTCCCCCTGATAGGCCCCGGTGTGTGATGTTCCCCTTCCTGAGTCCAGGTGATCTCATTGTTCAGTTCCCACCTATGAGTGAGAACATGCGGTGTTTGGTTTTCTGTTCTTGTGATAGTTTGCTAAGAATGATGGTTTCCAGCTGCATCCATGTCCCTACAAAGGACACAAACTCATCCTTTTTTATGGCTGCATAGTATTCCATGGTGTATATGTGCCACATTTTCTTAATCCAATCTGTCACTGATGGACATTTGGGTTGATTCCAAGTCTTTGCTATTGTGAATAGTGCCGCAATAAACATACGTGTGCATGCGTCTTTATAGCAGCATAATTTATAATCCTTTGGGTATATACTCAGTAATGGGATGGCTGGGTCATATGGTACATCTCATTCTAGATCCTTGAGGAATCGCCATACTGTTTTCCATAATGGTTGAACTAGTTTACAATCCCACCAACAGTGTAAAAGTGTTCCTATTTCTCCACATCCTCTCCAGCACCTGTTGTTTCCTGACTTTTTAATGATCGCCATTCTAACGGGTGTGAGATGGTATCTCATTGTGGTTTCGATTTGCATTTCTCTGATGGCCAGTGATGATGAGCATTTTTTCATGTGTCAGTTGGCTGTATGAATGTCTTCTTTTGAGAAATGTCTGTTCATATCCTTTGCCCACTTTTTGATGGGGTTGTTTGTTTTTTTCTTGTAAATTTGTTTGAGTTCTTCGTAGGTTCTGGATATTAGCCCTTTGTCAGATGAGTAGATTGCAAAAATTTTCTCCCATTCTGTAGGTTACCTGTTCACTCTGATGGTAGTTTCTTTTGCTGTGCAGAAGCTCTTTAGTTTAATGAGATCCCATTTGTCAATTTTGGCTTTTGCTGCTGTTGCTTTTGGTGTTTTAGACATGAAGTCTTTGCCCATGCCTATGTCCTGAATGGTACTACCTAGGTTTTCCTCTAGGATTTTTATGGTATTAGGTCTAACATTTAAGTCTCTAATCCATCTTGAATTAATTTTCGTATAAGGAGTAAGGAAAGAATCCAGTTTCAGCTTTCTACTTATGGCTAGCCTATTTTCCCAGCACCATTTATTAAATAGGGAATCCTTTCCCCATTTCTTGTTTCTCTCAGATTTGTCAAAGATGAGATGGCTGTAGATGTGTGGTATTATTTCTGAGGACTCTGTTCTGTTCCATTGGTCTATATCTCTGTTTTGGTACCAGTACCATGCTGTTTTGGTTACTGTAGCCTTGTAGTATAGTTTGAAGTCAGGTAGCGTGACGCCTCCAGCTTTGTTCTTTTGACTTAGGATTGTCTTGGAGATGCGGGCTCTTTTTTGGTTCCATATGAATTTTAAAGCAGTTTTTTCCAATTCTGTGAAGAAACTCATTGGTAGCTTGATGGGGATGGCATTGAATTTATAAATTACCGTGGGCAGTATGGCCATTTTCAGGATATTGATTCTTCCTATGCATGAGCATGGTATGTTCTTCCATTTGTTTGTGTCCTCTTTGATTTCACTGAGCAGTGGTTTGTAGTTCTCCTTGAAGAGGTCCTTTACATCCCTTGTCAGTTGGATTCCTAGGTATATTATTCTCTTTGAAGCAATTGTGAATGGAAGTTCATTCCTGATTTGGCTCTCTGTTTGTCTGTTACTGGTGTATAAGAATGCTTGTGATTTTTGCACATTAATTTTGTATCCTGAGACTTCGCTGAAGTTGCTTATCAGCTTAAGGTGATTTTGGGCTGAGACAATGGGGTTTTCTAAATATACAATCATGTCATCTGCAAACAGACAGGGACAATGTGACTTCTTCGTTTCCTAACTGAATACCCTTGATTTCTTTCTCTTGCCTAATTGCCCTAGCCAGAACTTCCAACACTATGTTGAATCGGAGTGGTGAGAGAGGGCATCCCTGTCTTGTGCCAGTTTTCAAAGGGAATTTTTACAGTTTTTGCCCATTCAGTATGATATTGGCTGTGGGTTTGTCATAAATAGCTCTTATTATTTTGAGATACGTTCCATCAATACCGAATTTATTGAGAGTTTTTAGCATGAAGGGCTGTTGAATTTTGTCAAAAGCCTTTTTCTGCATCTATTGAGATAATCATGTGGTTCTTGTCTTTGGTTCTGTTTATATGCTGGATTATATTTATTGATTTGCAAATGTTGAACCAGCCTTGCATCCCAGGGATGAAGCCCACTTGATCATGGTGGATAAGCTTTTTGATGTGTTGCTGAATCCGGTTTGCCAGTATTTTATTGAAGATTTTTGCATTGATGTTCATCAGGGATATTGGTCTAAAATTCTTTTTTTTGTTGTGTCTCTGCCAGACTTTGGTATCAGGATGATGTTGGCCTCATAAAATGAGTTAGGGAGGATTCCCTCTTTTTCTATTGATTGGAATAGTTTCAGAAGGAATGGTACCAACTCCTCCTTGTACCTCTGGTAGAATTCAGCTGTGAATCCATCTGGTCCTGGACTTTTTTTCGTTGGTAGGCTATTAATTATTGCCTCAATTTCAGAGCCTGCTATTGGTCTATTCAGGGATTCAACTTCTTCCTGGTTTAGTCTTGGAAGAGTGTAAGTATCCAGGAAATTATCCATTTCTTCTAGATTTTCCAGTTTATTTGCGTAGAGGTGTTTATAGTATTCTCTGAGGGTAGTTTGTATTTCTGTGGGGTCGGTGGTGATATCCCCTTTATCATTTTTAATTGCGTCGATTTGATTCTTCTCTCTTTTCTTCTTTATTTAGTCTTGCTAGTGGTCTGTCAATTTTGTTGATCTTTGCAAAAAACCAACTCCTGGATTCATTGATTTTTTGGAGGGTTTTTTGTGTCTCTATGTCCTTCAGTTCTGCTCTGATCTTAGTTATTTCTTGCCTTCTGCTAGCTTTCGAATGTGTTTGCTCTTGCTTCTCTAGTTCTTTTAATTGCGATGTTAGAGTGTCAATTTTAGATCTTTCCTGCTTTCTCTTGTGGGCATTTAGTGCTATAAATTTCCCTCTACACACTGCTTTAAATGTGTCCCAGAGATTCTGGTAGTTTGTATCTTTGTTCTCATTGGTTTCAAAGAACATCTTTATTTCTGCCTTCATTTCGTTATGTACCTAGTAGTCATTCAGGAGCAGGTTGTTCAGTTTCCATGTAGTTGAGCGGTTTTGATTGAGTTTCTTAGTCCTGAGTTCTAGTTTGATTGCACTGTGGTCTGAGAGACAGTTTGTTATGATTTCTGTTCTTGTACATTTGCTGAGGAGTGCTTTACTTCCAATTATGTGTTCAATTTTGGAGTAAGTACGATGTGGTGCTGGGAAGAATGTATATTCTGTTGATTTGGGGTGGAGAGTTCTATAGATGTCTATTAGGTCTGTTTGCTGCAGAGATGAGTTCAATTCCTGGATATCCTTGTTAACTTTCTGTCTCGTTGATCTGTCTAATATTGACAGTGGAGTGTTGAAGTCTCCCATTATTATTGCATGGGAGTCTAAGTCTCTTTGTAAGTCTCTAAGGACTTGCTTGATGAATCTGGGTGCTCCTGTATTGGTTGCATATATATTTAGGATAGTTAGCTCTTCCTGTTGAATTGATCCCTTTACCATTATGTAATGGCCTTCTTTGTCTCTTTTCATCTTTGATGGTTTAAAGTCTGTTTTATCAGAGACTGGTATTGCAACCTCTGCTTTTCTTTTGTTCTCCATTTGCTTGGTAAATCTTCCTCCATCCCTTTATTTTGAGCCTATGTATGTCTCTGCATGTGAGATGGGTCTCCTGAATACAGCAGACTGATGGGTCTTGACTCTTGATCCAGTTTGCCAGCCTGTGTCTTTTAATTGGAGCATTTAGTCCATTTACATTTAAGGTTAAGATTGTTATGTGTGAACTTGATCCTGCCATTATGATATTAACTGGTTATTTTGCTCGTTAGTTGATGCAGTTTCTTCCTAGCCTCGATGGTCTTTACATTTTGGCATGTTTTTGCAATGGCTGGTACCAGTTGTTCCTTTCCATGTTTAGTGCTTCCTTCAGGGTCTCTTGTAAGGCAGGCCTAGTGGTGACAAAATCTCTAAGCATTTGCTTATCTGTAAAGGATTTTATTTCTCCTTCACTTATGAAACTTAGTTTGGCTGGATATGAAATTCTGGGTTGAAAATTAGTTTCTTTAAGAATGTTGAATATTGGCCCCCACTCTCTTCTGGCTTGGAGAGTTTCTGCCGAGAGATCTGCTGTTAGTCTGATGGGCTTCCCTTTGAGGGTAACCCGACCTTTCTCTCTGGCTGCCCTTAAGATTTTTTCCTTCATTTCAACTTTGGTGAATCTGGCAATTATGTGTCTTGGAGTTGCTCTTCTCGAGGAGTATCTTTGTGGCGTTCTCTGTATTTCCTGGATTTGAATGTTTGCCTGCCCTACTAGGTTGGGGAAGTTCTCCTGGATGATATCCTGAAGAGTGTTTTCCAACTTGGTTCCATTTTCCCCCTCACTTTCAGGCACCCCAATCAGACGTAGATTTGGTCTTTTTACATAATCCCATACTTCTTGCAGGCTTTGTTCATTTCTTTTTCTTCTTTTTTCTTTTGGTTTCTCTTCTCGCTTCATTTCATTCATTTGATCCTCAATCGCTGATACTCTTTCTTCCAGTTGATCGAGTCGGTTACTGAAGCTTGTGCATTTGTCACGTATTTCTCGTGTCATGGTTTTCATCTCTTTCATTTAGTTTATGACCTTCTCTGCATTAATTACTCTAGCCATCAATTCTTCCACTTTTTTTTCAAGATTTTTAGTTTCTTTGCACTGAGTACGTAATTCCTCCTTCAGCTCTGAGAAATTTGATGGACTGAAGCCTTCTTCTCTCATCTCGTCAAAGTCATTCTCTGTCCAGCTTTGATCCGTTGCTGGCGATGAGCTGCGCTCCTTTGCCGGGGGAGATGCGCTCTTATTTTCTGAATTTCCAGCTTTTCTGCCCTGCTTTTTCCCCATCTTTGTGGTTTTATCTGCCTCTGGTCTTTGATGATGGTGATGTACTGATGGGGTTTTGGTGTAGGTGTCCTTCCTGTTTGATAGTTTTCCTTCTAACAGTCAGGACCCTCAGCTGTAGGTCTGTTGGAGATTGCTTGAGGTCCACTCCAGACCCTGTTTGCCTGGGTATCAGCAGCAGAGGCTGCAGAAGATAGAATATTTCTGAACAGCGAGTGTACCTGTCTGATTCTTGCTTTGGAGGCTTCCTCTCAGGGGTGTACTCCACCCTGTGAGGTGTGGGGTGTCAGACTTCCCCTAGTGGGGGATGTCTCCCAGTTAGGCTACTCAGGGGTCAGGGACCCACTTGAGCAGGGAGTCTGTCCCTTCTCAGATCTCAACCTCCGTGTTGGGAGATCCACTGCTCTCTTCAAAGCTGTCAGACGGAGTCGTTTTCGTCTGCAGAGCTTTCTGCTGCGTTTGTTATTTTTACTGTGCCCTGTCCCCATATGTGGAGTCTACAGAGACAGGCAGGTTTCCTTGAGCTGCTGTGAGCTCCACCCAGTTCGAGCTTCCCAGCTGCTTTGTTTACCTACTTAAGCCTCAGCAATTGCGGGCGCCCCTTCCCCACCTGGCTGCTGCCTTGCCAGTAGATCACAGACTGCTGTGCTAGCAATGAGGGAGGCTTCGTGGGTGTGGGACCCTCCCGACCAGGTGTGGGATATGATCTCCTGGTGTGCCTGTTTGCTTAAAGCGCAGTATTGGGGTGGGAGTTACCCGATTTTCCAGGTGTTGTGTGTCTCAGTTCCCCTGGCTAGGAAAAGGGATTCCCTTCCCCCTTGCGCTTCCCAGGTGAGGCGATGCCTCCCCCTGCTTCAGCTCTCGCTGGTCGGGCTGCAGCAGCTGACCAGCACGGATAGTCCGGCACTCCCCAGTGAGATGAACCCAGTACCTCAGTTGAAAATGCAGAAATCACCGGTCTTGTGTGTCCCTGGCGCTGGGAGTTGGAGACCGGAGCTGTTCCTATTCGGCCATCTTGCTCCGCCCCCTATTCCTTCACTTTCATAATAAACTTGCTTTTGCTTTCCTCTGTGGACCTGCTCAAATTATTTCTTGCATGAGATCCTAGAACCCTCTCTTCAGGTCTGGATCAGGACCCTTTTTCACTAATAATTGTACATCATAGGTAAAGAATATTTTGTAATGTTAAAAACATTAGAGTAACTTGAAATATCTTGAATAAACCTAAGTGTGACATTCACATGTGTGATACCAATATTTTACATAGGATGCTAGATGTATTTGAACACTTGAACTGTGAATATATTTTAATATCTAATACAATTTGATTGTAGTAAAATGATTTCATATTTATTCAAAATATAATTAGAAATTTTATATTTATCAATTATGATTTATATTTTTCACTTTAGTACAGAAAATCTGCTTATTGAGAATCTCCAAAAATGCACAAAACTAAATTTAGAATTTGGTAATTTGCTAAATTTTAATTGCATAAAAGCAGCTTTACATGTGTTTTCTTTTATTTACGAAATCATAACTGTCAAGTAGGATGAAGAATCTGTTATATTTAATAGCTTATTAGGTTAATTTATATATTTTATATGTACACATATGATAAATGCTCATCCTTTTGTATCTCTGTTCAATCCTTGCAAATATTAGAGGGATGCCTATGTTAACTGTTGCTAAATTTGTTAAGTAGTTCCCATGAACCACACATGCCATGCCTGACCTTGTTAACAACTGCTTTTATTACTCTCACTTTAGATTTTGTATTAATTTTTAATGTTGGAAGTTCATCTCTCAAGATGATTTGTAATTTAAAATAAGTTCAACAAGAAAGCTGGAGGCATCAAATTACCAGACTTTAAAATACATTTCAGGGCTACAGTAACCAAAACATCATGGTACTGATACAAAAACAGGCACATAGATTAATGCAACATAATAGAAAACCCAGAAAGAATGCTACACACCTACAACGATCTGATCTTTGACAACCTCAACAAAAACAAGCAATGGGGAAAGGACTCCAGATTCAATAAATGGTGGTGTGATAAGAGGCTAGTCATATGCGAAAGACTAAAATTGGATTCCTTTCTTATACCATATGCAAAATTAACTAAAAATGGATCAAAGATTCACATGCAAAACCTAAAATGATAAAAATCTTAAAAGATAACATAGGAAATACCATTCTGGATATAGGACCTAGAAAATATTTCATGACAAAGATGCCAAAAGCAATTGCAACAAAAACAAAAATTGGCAAATACGATATAATTAAACTAAAGCGGTTTTGCATAGCAAAAGACTACAGAATGGGAGAAAATATTTGCAAACTATGCAGCCAATAGAAGCCTAATATGCAAAATCTATAAGGAACTTAAACAAATTTACCAGTAAAAAACAAACAACTTAATTAAGAAGTAAGCAAAGGACATGAACAGACACTTCTCAAAAAAAGAGATACATGCAGCCTACAAGCATATGAAAATATGCTCAACATCACTAATCATTACAGAAATGCAAACCAAAACAACGATGAGATACTATCTCATACCAGTAGAATGACTATTACTAAAGAGTCAAAAAGTAACAGATGCTACAAGGTTGAAGAGAAAAGAAAACATTTATACACTGTTGGCAGGAATGTATATTAGATCAGCCATGTGGAAAGTAATTTGGCAGTTTTCCAAAGAAATTAAAACAGAATTATCATTTGACCCAGAAATCCTATTATTGGGTATATACCTAAAGGAATATAAATCATTCTAACATAAAGACACATGCATGTGTGTGTTCACCACAGCACTGTTCACAATAGGAAAGACATAGAATCTACCTAGATGCCCATCAATGGTAAACTGGATAAAGAAAACGTGATACATATGCACCACGTATACTATGCAGCCATATAAAGAATGGGATTATATTCTTTGTAGGAACATGAATGGAGCTGGATGACATTATCCTAAGGTAAGTATCACAGAAACAGAAAACCAAATACCACATGTTCTTATTTATAAGTGGAAGCTAAACATTGAGTACATGGGGACCCAAAGAAAGGAAAAACAGTTACTGGGACCTATTTGAGGGTACAGGGCAGGAGGAGGGTGAAGATCGAAAAAAAATTATTGGGTTCTGTGCTTATTTCCTAGGTGTCAAAATGATCTGTACAACAAAATCCCTGCAACACACAATTCATCTATATAGTAAACCTGCACATATACCCTTGAACCTAACATAAAAGTTACAAAAAATAAAATAAAACAAAATGTATTAGCTTTTGAATAAAAGTTATTGTTTATATTACAGGCACAGAAACAAATTAATTCAGAAAGAATTATAGTCATGAGTAGCTTCATGATGGGTATCCAGTCTGATAAATGAACGTGTCATCTCATCATATGCATACATCATAGAGTGCTTTTACACAAACTTTACTCCATACCTAGGCTATGTGGTATAATCTATCGTTCTTTGGCCACAGACTTGTACAGCATGCTGCTCTCCTAAATACTGTGGTCAATTGTGGCACAAGCATTCGTTTGTGTAAACATAGAAAAATTATAGTAAAAATATACTACTAAAGATTAAAAATGGTATACCTGTATAAGGCACCTATCAGAATGCAGCTTGCAGAACTGGAAGTTTCCCTGAGTTGAGAAAATGAGTGAGTGGTGACTGAATGTGAAAGACTAGTACGTTACTGTACAGTGTTGTAGACTTTATGAACACTGTACAATCAGGCTAGACCAAATATATAAAAAGCATTTTTCTTTCTTCAACAATAACATTTTCTTACTGACACTTTTTTACTTTCGAAACTTTTTATTTTTAAAAACTATTCTTTTCCTTTTTCTTTTTGAGATGTAGTCTTGCTCTGTCACCCAGGCTGGAGTGCAATGGTGAGCTCTCGGCTCACTGCAATCTCTGCCTCCCACGTTCAAGCGATTCTCCTGCCTCAGCCTCCCAAGTAGCTGGGATTACAGGCACCTACCACCATGCCCGGCTAATTTTTGTATTTTTAATAGAGACGGGGTTTTCCATTTTGTGCAGGTTGATTTTGAACTCCCAACCTCAGGTGATCCGCCCTCCTAGGCCTTCCAAAGTGCTGTGATTACAGGCTTATAATAACACTTGAGTTAAAAATAAGCATATTGTACAGCAATATATAAAAATATATTTCTTTATAAGCTTTTGTCTTTCATTTAAAAAATTTATGTATTCATTTATTTTGCTTTTTTTGTTGTTGTTGTTACAAACCAAGACACACACATATGCTCAGGCCTACAAAGGATTGGGATCATCCATATCACTATCTTTCATCTCCACATTTTGTCCCACTGGGAGCTCTGCAGGGGCAATAACATGCATGGGGCGATCATCGCCTATTATAACAGTATCTACTTCTAGAATATCTCTTGAAATACCACCACAAAGATGCGAATAATATGTTACAATATCATATTAAAACTGGGCAATAGAAATTTCTCAATTCCACTATAATCTTATGGGACTACTATCATGTGTGCATGTTGACCAAAATGTCATTAAGGAGTAGATGACTGTAAATATGTGTGAAACAAAGATTTTTTATTGAAGATATGACCATTGTTGTTTTCAAAACAACAAAGTACTTTATGAGACCTAAGAAATAAAAGTTTCCACAGATAGATACATATGTGATTTAGTTTGTTACTACAATACATCTGACTCAGAACCTAAAATAAGTAAATAAAATATATTAATAAAATTATTTGTTTACATATGCAAAAGTGTTATAAGTAAAACAAATCTGCATTTATATAAATTTGACATCTTTCAATAAGTATGAAATAATACTTCTGCATGATGCAAAATTATTGGGTAATTTAAATTGTACTATTTATTTTTGTTGTTATTCCTTAGAGGTTTATTAAATAATAAAACCTCAAAATCAGTGGCATGCTAGATTAGGTGAAGTATGATAAATCATAACTAAAGATAGTTATTTTAGGAATGTAAGAATGCTTTACTGTAGAAAATTAATGCAATGTACCATTTTAATCGGTTAAAGAAGAAAGCTCTGAAGAGCATATGAATAAATATAGAAAAGGCATGGAAAATTTTATCACTCTTTTTTTTTTTTTTTTTTTTTTTTTTTGAGACAGAGTCTCCCTCTGTCACCCAGGCTGGAATGCAGTGGTGAGATCTCTGCTCACTGCAAGCTCCGCCTCCCGAGTTCACGCCATTCTCCTGCCTCAGCCTCCCTAGTAGCTGGGTCTACAGGCAACCGCCACCACGCTCGGCTAATTTTTTTTTTTTTTTTTGTATTTTTAGTAGAGACGGGGCTTCACCGTGTTAGCCAGGATGGTCTCAATCTCCTGATCTCATGATCCGCCCTCCTCGGCCTCCCAAAGTGCTGCGATTACAGGCTTGAGCCACTACGCCCAGCCATCAGTCTTTAATTATACACACGTAGCAAAATGTGCACATACACAAAGCTTTATAATCTTATATCAAACATCTACTAAAATCTTAGGAAACTATTATAATTATTTGGAAGCTTTCTGTAATTCATTCATATGTCAGAGAAAAGATCAGAAGCTCTGCTAGCACTATTATTTTTCAATATTGGGAGCAGATTCAGAGTTTGTGACCATCTTTGATCTGCAACAAACTACAAGAACCACCTCAAACTAGAAGTAGTTAAATAAATTAACATGATATGATAATATTTATCCACCGTTTTATTGGACAGAGTTGCAAATGTTAGTGAAGAGGAAGAAGAAAAAAAGTCTTATACACTATTGATTGAGTGAACACAGATACAATCCTCTCAAGAGCAGTATTTATAGTATCTAGTAAAGGTGAAAATGTTCAAACCCCATGGCTTAGTATTTCCTCTTCTATGTGCACAACCTTGAGAAACTCACAAATGTGCTTCAATAAATTTTCACAAGAAGTTTATAACATCATGTTTTGTTCAGAGTAGCAAAAATACGAAAACTGCTCAATTGATTCCCTCCCAGCAGCGCAAAACTGGAAGGGAAAGAGGAAATGGGGCCTCCTTTGTATGTTTTATATTTAATTTTTGGTTTTGTTTCTTAACAAAACAAACCTAAAACAAATAAGACATAATGTTAAAATTTAGTGACATGTGGCCAATTTTTAAATGTGTGTATCCATGATATTATTGTCTTATTTTCAATGAATAAAAATTATTTCAAAAATTCAATAAAGAGTGCCTAGAATAAATTTTAAGTTATACAGGGTTTTATGATTTAGAGCTATTGAAAGGGAGAAAATATATTAACATGTATTAATAGTGTTTAAAATAATTTTTATTTATTTAAGAAATTTTGTTTATAAAACATTTAATTTGGACTTTATTAAAACCATCTTAGATTAGACAAAATAGAAAAAAAATTAATTTTATGTTTGATTTCTGTAACTATTATATAAATGTATTTTTAAACACTAATGTGTTTATATAAATTAAAATAGCTATGTTTCAGCTTATCATTATGAAATTTGGTAAAGATTTAACGAAATCAATAATTTATATTGTGAATTTACTGTACTATGTAGTCTATTATTTTGTAATTTAAAGTGATATGATCATAAATGATGCAAAGAATTATGTTTAAATATTTGTAGTTATAACACTTAAACAGGTGTTAGTATATTCTTTTGCAGATATAAATTCAGCATTATTTTTAAATGTGTTATTTAATTTTTAAGTAAATGATCTTTCCTTTGTTATCTTTATGTCATGGATTTCCAACGCCATCATCTGGTGTATAGAACAAGTAGTCTGGGTGCCCCTATGCCTTAGTGTTTTGTGCAGATTTTCTCTTTGGATTAGTAGGTTAAAATTTGACAAAACTTTTCCTATGTGCTTTAGGAAGCATGCATTATTTCAGGTTGTGAAATGATTTTTTATACATGTATATTATGGCAGTCATAAATAATTTGTTTAAATGTATAGTTTACTGAATTTTCATCTGTTTGAGCTGTGATTTACTGAGAGAATCTCATAATATGATAGACTTATTAATTCCTTCTTATAGTTCTGCTAATATTTGTGTTTTATATTTGAAGTTACTTTATGTGGGAAATATATTTTGAATTGTTATATCATCTTGGCTAGTAAAAATTCTATCATCATGTATTGGTTTTTTTTCTTAAAATGATTGCCTTTGAAGTATTTTTGTCTGATATCAACATTTTGTTATCAATTGATATTTAGTTAAAAATTCCACAAATTTTCCACCATTTGACTTCAAATATTTGCTGTGTTTTTATGTTTGTATCTTGCAAACAGCATATAGTTGACAATTTTTAATTATTAGCTGGAGAGTTTAGTCATAAATATTTACTGATTATATTTAGATTAATTTTTATTGTGTTATTTGTGGTCTTTTCCCACTTTTTTTTTTTTAATTTAGTCAATTTCTGAATTGACTGTTGATTCCACATTACTTTCACTGTTTGGAAAATTATACACTACTTTTTAATTTTTCTAGTTGCTATGCTATAAATTTAAATACACATATTTAGGATAGTATAATCTGAAGTTAATTCATCCCCTAAAAAAGAGTAAATAGTAAATAAATTGCTATTATGTCTGGCATTTCACTTCTCAACTAACAGACCCTTCAGATTTATTATTTTAATTTTGTTTTAAATTTAGTAAGTATGATTTGTTTTTTACATTTTATTTTGATTTGATTTTTCAGAGACTAAGTCTCATTCTGTTGCCCAGACTGGAGTGCAGTGGCACAATAATAGCTCATTGCAACCTCAAACTACTGGGTTCAGGTAATCCTCCTGTCACAACTTCCTGAGTAGCTGGGACTATAATCACACACCATCTTGCCTGGATAATTCTTTTTTAGGATTCTCGCTGTATTTTCTAGACTGGTCTTGAATTGCTGAGCTCAAGAGATCTTTCCACACTGGTCTCCCAAAGTGTGGAGATTATAGGAGTGAGCCACTGTACTGACTACCAACTATGATTTGTTACTACTGTTTTGTAAACGTCAAGTTCATCTGTTTTCTCATGTTTACCATTTTATTTTGCATGTCATTTCTTCCTGCAAGCCAATCCTTCTTTTGTAGGTCATTTACCATCTTCCTGAAATACATCTTGCAAAAGTAATTTTATGAAGTGTCTCCTGATAGTATTCTCAATGATGTGTCCTTAGTTTTTGACTGAAACATTCTATTGAAAAAAAAAAATAGCTTTATAGGATTTAGATTTCTGGTGTGAAATATTTTAAGCATTTTTTTTTTTTTTTTTGAGACGGAGTCTTGCTCTGTCGCCCAGGCTGGGGTGCAGTGGCCGGATCTCAGCTCACTGCAAGCTCTGCCTCCCAGGTTTACGCCATTCTCCTACCTCAGCCTCCCGAGTAGCTTGGACTACAGGCGCCCGCCAACCCGCCCTGCTAGTTTTTTTGCATTTTAAGCATTTTAAATAAATAATTTCATTATCTTTGGCTTCTGTTCTCTCTGTCAAAATAAGAATTATCAAATTGCCATTCTTTTCTTTCTGCAAATGTAGAATTGTTGTTTTTTTTCCTTTGGTGTTCTAAAATGTCAGTAAATCCACAACACAGATTTTTAGTATTTATTTTCCTCAAGATTCACAGTGATTTCCAAACACAAAACTGCTATATTGTCATTCATCAATTGGGAACATTTGTTAAGTGTGATCTCTTCAAATACTCACCTTATCTCCTTATTTTCATTCCTTCTGGTAATCTCTTTAGCGTTATGATAGACATTTCCCCCCTTTTTCATTCTTCATGACCTTTAACTACCATTTTATATATTCTGCTTCTTTATTTTACTCTGCTGCATTCATATAAAAATCTAATTCTTAATTCTTATTCAATAATTTGATATTTGGCTGGGACTAATGTTTAAATGATTAATTTAGTTTTCACACTGAATAGTATTTTCTTTTCTAGAAATCAAATTTGCTTTTTTTACAGATCTATCTGGTCACTTTCTGTTGATAGATTTTTCTTTATCCTATTTTCAATATCCCTTTTTATTTTTTAATGTAAATATAGTCATTACAGTATGTTGAAATATATGATCTTGAAATTTGGAAATAAGAAACTTGAAACATTTCCATTCAACTAAATATATTATGTATCTGATAAATCCAATAATTGCTCCTAATTTTTAAGACTATGACTTAAGGCTCTTTGACTTCCTCTTGGTTTTGATTTTTTTCTCCTTCTAAAAAAATTTTAAATTTTTAAAAATTATTTTATTTTATGTTTTTTGAGGTGGGGGTCTTTCTCTTTCGCCCAGGCTGGTCTTGAATGCCTGGTCTCAAGTGATCTTCCCAACTTGGTCTCCCAGAGTGCTGGGATTATAGGTGTGAGCCACTACAGCAGGCCTTTTTCTCCTTTTTTGTGAATGTATCCTTTGAATGTTTTCTGTGGGAACACTTGAAGTATGATTTGTGATTGTGTATTTTAACAGATAATTTACCTTTGTTTCTACCAAAAAGGTATGGCTCTACAAACTCAGAAGTATTTTCAACTTTATTGTAAACCTGAGCTTTCTTTTTTTTTTTTTTTTTGAAATAAAAAATATACCTTAGGGGGCTGGCTGGGCACAGTGGCTCATGCCTGTAATTCCAGCACTTTGAGAGGCCGAGGCAGGTGGATCGCTTGAGCTCAGGGGTTTGGGCAACATAGTGAAAGCCCGTCTCCATAAGAAATACAAAAATTAGCTGGATGTGGTGCCGTAGCCCTGTAGTCTCAGATACTTGGGGGGCTGAGGCAGGAGGATCACTTGAACCTGGAAGGACGAGGCTGCAGTGAGCCGAGGTCACACCACTGTACTTCACCTGAATGTCAAAGTGAGATCCTGTCTCAAATAAATAAATAAATAAATACAAATAAAATAAAATTATATATATATATATATATTGCATCTTAGGATAGTTTTAGATTCACAGAAAATGTTGTAAATATATAAAAGAGAGTTCCCATATGACATATCCAGTATCTCCATTTATTAAAGTCTTACATTATTATGGTGCATTTGTAATAACTAAGAAACCAACGTTGGTATATTAATCTCCAATTTTATTCACATTTCACTAGCTTCATAACTACTGTTCATTTTTTGTTCAGGATCCTGTTGCAGATGCCATGCTACATTTAACCATCACGCCTCCTCTGTCTCCTCTGCTCTGTGGCAGTTTTTCAAGCTTTCCTTGCTTTTCTTGATCTTGGCAGTTTTATTTAAGAATATTGGTCAGGCATTTTGTAGAATATTCATCAATTTGGGGTTTGTGTGGTGATTTTCTCACAGTTACACTGAGCTAATAGGTTTTAGTGAAAGTGACTACAATGGTAAATTACCCTTCTCACATTTTGTTGTAGGCCCTGATATATGTTGTCTTTGATATGTCCTATCATGTGTTTTGATTTTAAATTAGTTCACAAGCAGTGTCAATTTAAGCCTCAAATCTATGTAATTTTAGATGATTGTCATTATGAATTCTTAGGTGAGCTTTCATTTTTATTTTCTTTTCTCTATTTCAGGTGTAAAGGTAGACAAAAATGTAACCCCAAGCTAGAATCTATTTTCATAACTTAAAGAAAAATGGAGGAAATTTTATCTAAACAATGTTTCTTTGAAAACTTTGAAGTTGACATTAGATTTTAGCATATAAATTTTATGTTGAAAGTTTTCAGACATACTGTTAACTGCCCAATGGGTTTCCCTTGTCAATCCCTACACAGAGCCAATCTATCAAAATGGGGAATTGCAATAGAGAAAGAGTAATTTACACAGACCCAGCTGTGTGAGAGACTGGGAATTTCGTTATTACCCAAATCAACCTCCCCAAGCATTTAGGGATCAGAGTTTTTAAGGATAATTTGATGGGCCAGTGAGTTGGGAGTTCTGATTGGTTGGGTTGGAGATTAAATCATAGGGAGTTGCAGCCATCCTCTTGCTCTAAATCAGTTCCTGGGTGAGGGCCACAAGACCAAATGAGCCAATTCATCAATCCAGGTGGTGTCAGCTGATCTACTGAGTGCAGGATCTGAAAAATATCTCAAACACTGATCTTAGGTTTTACAATAATGATGTTATCCCCAGAAGCAATTTGGGGAGGTACAGAATCTTGCAGCCTCCAGCTCCATTACCCCTAAACCGTAATTTCTAATCTTGTGGACAATTTGTTAGTCCTGCAAAGGCAGTCTAGTCCCCAGGAAGGAGGTTTATTTTGGGAAAGGGCCATTGTCATCTTTATTTCAAAGCTAAAGCATAAACCCAGTTCCTCCTAGAGTTAGTTTGGCCTACACCCGGGAACGAACAAGGACAGCTTGGAGATGAGAAACAAGATGGAGTCAGTTATGTCAGCTGTCTTTCACTGCAATAATTGTCTCAGTTGTAATGTTTGCAAAGATGGGTTCAATATGCTTTAGTATAGTTTTCTTAATCATTATATTTGACTTTGTGTTGGTCCGTTTTGTTTCTCACTAGTTAGGTGAGCAAAAGTTAAGCCTTAGTTGTAAGCTGGAGTCTTCTCACCTGGCCATGATCATGGTAAGAATAAAGTGTAATAACACACTTTTTAGCACAGTGCCGACATACTGTAAGTGTGCAATATATGCTTCCAATTATTATTATTAGCAATATTATTATCATCAAGGGTAGCAAAGTTCAAACTGATGAAGAAAATATAATAGCTTTGTACTGGAACCAATTATTAAAATAATCAATTTAATTGTCTATTGTAACCTTTAGGATATATATCTTTTCTTAAAAGCAATACATTATATGCAGGATAAATACTTAGGATCAAATTAGATAGCAATCTATCTAAAAAAAAAACCTTTCATTTCTCTTTGCTTAATGTTTCTGACTAATTTCTTGCTAAGGCAGTTAGTAAATTTGTTTTTATACAAATGTGTTGTTAGTGTAACATAATTAAACTTTTGTCAAATGGTAAAACTAATTGATCAGGAAGATAAAAAAACATACAGCTTTGGCCACAATTTAGTCTGGTACTATACATTTTAAAAATGCACCCATGTAATCATTGCTGTATTTCCAAATATTTTTAACTTGTTATTATGCATATGTTAGAGATGTAAAAATATGTTCTAGGTGTGATTAATGACTTTTGACTATTCCTGAGATCTTTCTTTTTCAATTTATAGCTTCTATGCCAGCAAAAAGTGAGGAATGAAAAATAACCTCATTATCTTTATGCAATTGCAATCACTGGGTTTTCCTATAGCCTTTTCCATCAAGTTTTCATCAAATATCTATTTCTCCTTGTTGAATATTTATAGGTATTTCATGAAAAACTAGATGTTTTAGATTCATTCTTATACTCATAGACTTTATTAAAAAAATTTTTGAAGAACTACCATCATTACATAAAGAAATTAGATTAATAACATCAAATTGAAAATGAATATTACAATAAAACACCAAACAGTTGAACTAATCATCTGTCATTATAAGAAAAAGCTCAACATAGTTATTCAAAAAAATATAATGAAGCATTGTTTATTATGTATTTTGGTTCTAGTTATAGTTATTAATGTTGTAATAAAAATTAAAAATAGAAGACCTAAATATAAGATCACTTGGTTTGATTATTACATATCAATATGCTAGGAATTAATCAAACTTCTAGAAGCATGATTATATTCAACGTGGAAGCTACCATTCATCCTTACCTTGTTTTCTTAGTATTCACTGTGTTCCACATCCAAAATCATAATCTAAAAATAGTCTTACAAATACGAACTGTTTAACTGAATGATCTTTATAGTAAATAAATTTTTTATCCCCTATTTTGAGGAGAGCCATAAATATTAACTTAGAAGTTTCAGTATGAATTATTATTATTATTATTATTTGAGATGGAGTCTCACTCTGTCACCCAGGCTGGAATGCAATGGCACAATCTCTGCTCACTACAACTTCTGCCTCCCAGGTTCAAGCAATTCTCCTACCTCAGCCTCCTGAGTAGCTAGGATTACAGGCACCTGCTGCCATGCCCAGCTAATTTTCGTATTTTAGTAGAGATGGTTTCACCATGTTGGCCAGGCTGGTCTCAAAATCCTGACCTCAGGTGATCCGCCTACCTAGGACTCCCAAAGTGCTTGGACTACTGGTGTGACAGTATGAATTTTTAAAAACAGCTTCATTTAGTCTGACTCTTTATATTTTGTATATTTAATGTTATAACCAAGTCAAATAATAGGATGCATAAGGGACTATCTCTGATTAAATAAAAGGTATTCATGCTTATTATTATTTCCAGTAACAAAGAGAATGTTTAAAGTTGATTAACATATAATAGTTTCTATCTACATACAAACTTAAAATGATCAAGAGGAAGTCTGGGGGACTGAGACAGAAAGAATTAAATTCCTATGGCTTTCTTTGAGCATTCTTTCCTTGCCACATAAACTTGCATGCATGTCCTTTGATTTGGTGGCCATGATTTGTCAGAGAGAAAATCATTGGTGTATCTGTTTCTTGAAGCTAAGCATTATCTATTTTATCTCAGAGAAAGTGACCTCATTATAAAATATCTGACTTAAGCAAAGGGGATTTATATCTTCTCCTTTCCTTCTGTTATACCTAAAAGAATAGAGATATAGTTAACCAAAGTTTGAATAGCCCTGTGGTTATTGATGATTCCATAGTGGCCACACATTTCCATTTTAAAGAGATCAAGAGTCAACACCAGACCTGTCCTACAAGAAATGTTAAAGAGAGTTCTTCAATCTGAAAGAAAACGACTTTAATGAGTAATAAGAAATTCTATGAAGGTGGAAACTTCACTGGTAACAGTAAGTACACTGACAAATATAGAATATTATAACACTGTAATTGTGATGTGTAAATTACTTATATCTTGAGTAGGAAGACTAAAAGGCAAACCTATCAAAAATAATAACTATAAAAACTTTTTAAGACATAGACAGTATAATAATATATGAATAGAAATAACGAAAAGTCAAAAAGTAGGAAGACAATGTAAAAGTTTAAAGTTTTTATTTGTTTTCTTTTTGCTTATTAGTTAATTTGTATAATCAGAGTTAAGTTCTATGTTTAAAATAATAAGTTTTGTCATTTGCAAGCCTCAGGCTAACCTCAAATCATAAAACCTACAACAGACACACACACACACACACACACACACACACACACAATGAAGCAAGAAATTAAAACATACCATCAGAGAAAATCACTTTCACAGAAAGGAAGACAGGAAACCAGGAAGAAAAAGAAGACCACAAAACCACCACAAAACAAATAACCAAATGGTAGAAGTTAAGTTCTTACTTATCAATAATAACACTGAATGTAAATGAACTAAATTATGCAATCAAAGGACACAGAGTGGCTGAATGGATAAAGAAAATAAGACCCAACAATCTGTTGCCTACAAACACGTGTCAACTATAAAGACACAAATAGACTGAAAATAAAAAGATGCAAAAAGGTATTTCATGCAAATGGAAAGTAAAAAGTTATGGGAGTAGATATGTAAGCAAAAGTAGATTTCCAGAAAAAATTATAAAAAGAGACAAAAAAGGTCATTGTCATGGTAAAAAAAATCAATTCAGCAAGAGGATACAAGTGTAAAGATATATGTACCCCACACTGAAGTACCCAGATACATAAAACAAATATTATTGAAACAAAAGAGAACCCAGTACAATAATAGCTGGAGACTACAACGCCTCACTTTCAGCATTGGACAGATTATCCAGAAATAAAATCACCAAAGTGACAAAGATCTAATCTGCACTATAGATCAAAGGGACCTAATAGATATCTACAAAACATTTCATCCAACAGCAGAATACACATTCTTTTCCTCAATACATGGATCATTCTCAAGAATAGACCATATGTTAGGCCACAAAGCAAGTCTTAAAAAATTGAAAAAAAAATAAAATTATATCAAATATTTTCTCTGACCACAACAGAACAAAACTAGAAATGAATAATAAAAATTTGGGAATATACAAACACATAAATATTAAACAATATGCTATTGAATGACCAGTAAGTCAAGTAAAAAATTTAAAAGAAAATGAAATATTGTTTTAAAACAAGTTAAAATGAAAACATAACATACCAAAATCTATTAGACACAGCAAAAGCAGTACTCAGGGGAAAGTTTATAGCTACAAGTGCCTACATTACAAAAGCAGAAAAACTTGAAACAAACAATTTAATAATTCATCTTATAGAACTGGAAAAGCAAAAGAAAATCAAACCCAAAATTAGTAGAATAAAGTAAATGATAAAGATCATAGCAGAAATAAATAAAGTTGAAATGAAGAAAACAATACAAAATATTTTTGTAACTAAAAGTTACTTTTCTCTGCAAAGTAAGTACAATTGACAAATTTTTAGCCAGAATAAGGAAAAAAGAGAGAAGATTTAAATAAAATCAGAGATGAAAAAGGATACATGAAAACTAATATCTTAGAAATTCAAAGGATCATTAGAAACTACTCTGAGCAACTATATGCCAATAAATTAGAAAACCTAGAAGGAACGGAAAAATTCCTATTCACATACAAGCTACCAAAATTAAATTATGAAGAAATCCAAAACCTGAATAGACCAATAGCAAGTAACAAAATAGAAGCCACAATAAAGTCTCCCAGCAAAGAAAAGTTCTGGAACTGACAGCTTCATTGCTGAATTCTACCACACATTTAAAGAGGTAATAACAATCCTACTCAAACTATTCCAGAAAATAGAGGAGGAAGAAATACTTTCAAAGTAATTATATAAGCACAGAATTAACCTGAAACAAAACCAAAGACATCTCAAAAAAAAAAAAAAAAAAAAAACTATAGGCCAATATCCCTGATGAACACCGATGCAAAAATCCTCAAATAAATACTAGCAAATTGAATTTAAATAACACATTATAAAGATTATTCCTTATGACCAAGTCAGATTCATCACAGAAACGCAAGAATGGTTCAATGTACGCAAATCAATCAATGTGATATATCGTATCAATAGAATAAAGGGAAAAACTATGGCCATTTCAATTGATGCTGAAAAAATCACTTTTTAAAATTGAATGTTTCTTCATGATTTAAGAAAAAAAAATTAAAAAACTGGCTGTACAAGGAACATACCTTATTAAAAGTCATGTACGAGAGATACACAGTTATCATCATACCAAATGGAGAAAAACAGAAAGTCTTTTCTCTTAGATATAGAACAAGAGGAGAGTGCCTCTTTTTACCACTGTTATTCCAAATAGTACTCAAAGTCCTAGCTAGAGCAATCAGATAAGAGAAAGAAATGAAACACATCCAAATTAGAAAGGAAGAAATCAAATTATCCTTGTTTCCAGAAAACAAAATTTTATGTTTAAACCTAAATATATTGAAGCACTACTAGAACTGATAAACTCATTCAGTAAAGTTTCAGAATATACAATCAGCATGCACAAATAAATAACATTTCTATATGCTAACAGCAAATAGTCTGAAAAAGGAAATCAAAAATGTAATCCCGGCGTGAGTGCAGTGGCTCACGCTGTAATCCCAGCAGTTTGGGAGGCCAGTGTTGGTGGATCACTTCAGGCCAGGAGTTTGAGACCAGCTTGGGTAAGATAGTGAGGCCTTTTTCTACAAAAAAATTTAAAAATTAGCGAGGTGTGGTATAACATGCCTGTGGTCCTAGCTACTTTGGAGACTTGGGTAGGAGGATTACTAGAGCCCAGGATATTGAGGGTTCAGTGAGCCATGACTGCACTACTGCAACCAAGCCTCAGTAACAATGTGAGACCCTGTATCAAAAAGTAAAAAAAAAAAAAAAAAAAAAAAGTAATCTCATTTACAGTAGGTACAAATAAAGCAAAATACCTGGAAATAAACTTAACCAAATAAGTGAAAGACCTCTATAAAGGAAACTATAAAACATTGATGTAAGAAATTGAAAAGGAAAGATATTTTATGTTTATAGATTAGAAGAATCCATTTATTTATATTTACACATAAATCCATTATATTTACACATAAAAAAAGAAAAGATATTTTATGTTTATGGATTAGAAGAATCAATATTGTTAAAATGTCCATACTATCCAAAGCAATTTATAGATTCAATGCATTCCTTATTAAAGTGTCAATGACATTCTTCACAGATATAGGAAAAACTGAGCCTAAAATTTATACAGAACTACAAAAACCCCAGAACATCCAAAGCTATCCTGAGCAAAAAGAAGAAAAATGGAACAATGACATTACCTGACTTCAAATTATACCACAGAAACAAAATTATACTATAGGAAAAAAAAACAAAAACAAAAACAAAAAAAAACAGCCTGTTCCTGGGATAAAGGCAGACACATAGACCAATGGAACAGAATAGAGAACAAAGAAACAAATCCATACATCTATAATAGACTCATTTTGACAAAGGTGCCCAGAACATACATTGGATAAAGGAAAGCCTCTTCAATAAATGGTGCTTGGAATATGGTTTAGAAGAAAGTAGACCCCTATCTTTCACCATATACAAAAAGTAAATCAAAATGGATTAAACACTTAAATCTAAGACCTCAAACTATGAAATCACTAAGAAAACATTGAGAAAATTCCAGAAGACATTGATCTGGGCAAAGATTTCATGAGTAATACTCAAATATCACAGGCAACCAAACCAAAATGGACAAATGAGATCACATCAAATTAAAAAGCTTTTGCACAGCAAAGGAAACAATCGACAATGAAGAGATAACCTACAGAAGTAGAGAAAATATTTGCAAAGTATCTATTGCATGAGGATTAATGACTGACATGATTTGGCTGTATCCCCAACCAAATCTCATCTTGAATTCAAATGTGTTTTTGGAGAGACCTGGTGGGAGGTAATTGAATCATGGGGGCAGGTTTTGCCCATGCTGTTCTTGCATTAGTAAGCCGCCTGAGATCTAATGGTTATTATAAGGGGGAGTTTTCCTGCACAAGCTCTCTCTTTGCCTGCTGCCATCCATGCAAGACATGATTTGCTCATCCTTGCTTTCACAATGATTGTGAGGCTTCCTGAGCCACATGGAACTCTAAATTGAATTAAATCTCTTTCTTTCGTAAATTGGCCAGTTTTGCGTATGTTTTATAAGCAGTGTGAAAACAGACTAATATTATAACCAGTATATATAAGGAGCACAAACAACTCAGTAGGAAAAAAATCTGATAATTCAATTAAAAATGGCCAAAAATTTGAATAGACATTTATCAAAAAAAAAAAAAAACATAAAAATGGCAAACAGGTATATGAAAAGTTGCTCAACATCACTGATTACCAAAGAAATGTAAATCATAACTACAATGAGATAACATCTCACTCCAGTAAAAATGTTTTTTATCCAAAAGTAATGAATGCTGTATGAATGAAGGCAGTAATGAATGCTGGTGAGGAGGAAGAGAAACGAGAATGCTAGTACACTGTCGAGGGCAATATAAATTAGTTCAACAACAATGGAGAACGGTTTGGAGGTTCCTCAAAAAACTAAAAATTGAACTATCATACGACCCAGCAATTGCGGTGCTGGGTATATATCCAAAAAGAAAATTAGTGTCTTGAAGAGATATTTGTTCTCCCCTGTTTATTGCAGTACTATTCACAGTAGGTAAGATCTGGAATCAACCTAAGTGTCTGTCAACAGATGAATGGATAAAGAAAATGTGGCACAATGGAGCACTATGTATCTATAAAAAGAAATGAGAATCTGTCACTCGCAAGAACATGAATGAAAGTGGAGGTCATCATTTTAAATGAAAAAAAGCCAGGCACTGAAAAAGAAACTTCATATATTCTCACTTATTTTAGGGAACTGAAAATCAAAACAATTGAACTCATGGAGATAGGGAGTAGAAAAGCAATTCTACTTTTCAGAGGCTGGGAAAAGTAGTGGGGGCATTGGGAAATGGGAATGGTTAATGTATACAAAAACTAGTTAGATAGAATGAATAAAATCTAATATTTGATAGTACAACAGGGTGAATACAGTTAGAAATAATTTATTGTAAATTTTTGAATAATTCAGGGAGTAGAATTGTAATGTTCATAACACAAATAAATGATGAATACTTGAGGTGAAACACCATTTACACTGATGTGATTATTATACATTGTATGCCTGTTGTATCTCATGTACCCCATAAATATATTTACCTACTGAACTTGTAAAAATTAAATCTTATAAATAGAAAAATGCAGTTCTCAAATGACTAAGAAAGAAAAAAATAAAAAAGAAAGAAAACAGGAGAGATTTCAAGGAACAAGAGAAACATTTTGAAGGAGTACATGAAAAATCCTAATTCTAAGCCATAGCTGCCTCTCACGTGTAATCAGAAAACAGCTCAATACAATGAGCTATATGCTTTTAGACCCTGAGTTTAGATTTTTTTTTTATGTTGGCATTGTGTCGATTTAAAGAAGAAATAAAATATTTGTCTTCCTAAGGATTTCTTTCTAAGTAACAATAGAATCAAGTAGGTGGAGATAGAGTTAGAATTCCACAGAGAGAAAGGGACTGGAATTTTTTCAATATAATATTCTCAATATTCTCAATATAAAAAGTAATATTATAATCAGATAACAAAAATGGAGTTACAGAAAAGCCAATGCTGAATGGTGTGTGTGTGTGCACGTGTGTGTGTGTGATTCACTTTATTTTTAAAAAGTTAAATGAAACCATCCCAAGCAATTTAATCTGGTATTTTCCATCCCCATATTTGCATAAGTAAAATTTCTTATGTGACATTTTCTTTTGAAAAGTTGGCAATCTTCAACATCTGAATCTGTGAACACATTTTGAGTGACAAACTCAGAATAGGACTTGTAAGTCAGGACTGATTTTTAGCTATTATAGAAAGAGCACTTCTTATTTTCTATTAATGGTACTGGCAGGTTTATGCTTGAAGTTATGACAACATTGCCTTTAGAGTGACTACATACATTTATGAAACATAAATTTATGAGATGTCATTGACTGGAGTTCATAATTAATTCTTTATAACATTAAAATGGATTTAGTCACAAAGCAGTGGTAAAAACCCTTTTGGTAAATTCCTCATGTTTGACTCAAATAGCTATCTCTCTTTGTTGTTTAAATTAGATCATCTACACATATATTGTGCATTTAATAAATGTAAAAAAAAGGGAAGGAAATTATTACATTAAATGTAAAAATGTCCTCCAAGCTGTTGTGATTACTCAGATGGAACAACTCTAAAATATAACACTTTACTTAAAAGTAGTTATTTTTATTTACAAAACTTTAATCTCCAAGATACAGGTATAAAATGATGGATCAAGAGCTATATATGGCTAACTGACACTGCCTTTTACTTTACTCACACTGTAGAGTATTTAAAAACAAAATGGACTTGGCTACTTTTATAAAAACCTGGCTCTTCTATATAAAGATGTAGTCTTACAGCTTGCTTTGACACTTCATAAAACTTGGCCCTGTCAGCACATCCACACTTTCCCAGAACCTTGTAGCTCTTGTGCTTTTGGATAAGAAACAAAGGGGCCAGTTTGGTACATTCCCCATTACTCCCTGTTGTCATGGCAGCACTTAGGTCAAGTTGCAGGGGCTGTCCACATTACCCTTCCGCTTCTATGTCTCCCATAGCAGAGGTAAGAGGAAAGCAAACTACCACTTCTATTCTTATCTATTTCAGAAATGGGAAGAATACAAATTGACCCAGAGGGCTACATGTTTCAAGAAAAGATAAGGAGTGCTTTTTCCCCCCGTGACTGTTTTTCAAGCTGTCATATTTCAAGCATTCCTATTACCTGCCTACCCCCTCTAGGCATTTGACTCTGCAAATCCGGCTTTAAGTAGTAACTCATGGTAACAGGGAGAAGTGTACCATAAATATTCTCAAAAGTTTGTTATTATATATCTTGCTCCCAAGGGAAGCAGAAGTGATAAAAGGTTTTATTAGGGGAGACAGGCACATTTCTTCCTACAGTTCAGTGCATGCTATTTTTATTTTTTTCACAAAATTGAATAAAAGCCCCCTGGCATGTCAATCCTATGAAGTAGGATATCTGATTAAAAAAAAAAAATTCTCCAAACTATTCAAAATTGTCATTTAAAGAAAAGTTTTGCTCAGTTTCCATTGTGAATCTGATAATGCAGTAAAATGCTTACTATTAGTGATTAATAAAAGATTACTGCCTATGGATTTGCAGGCTGTTTTAACAAGATATGTCACTTTCCCCATGGCCGTCTCCTATCACTCACAATGGTAGGCTCAGTAACAATGAAGTATATGAAGAATAAAAAATACTTCAATAAAATAATACTTAAATGCTGTGCTACAACACAATCCTATAAACATTTATAGAAATTTGAAAGGAGAACGTGTATAAATACATCATTATGAGATGAAAAAGTGTTTATGCTGTGGTTTCGTGTGTATCACAGAATCTTTTGCATTACTGTAGTCTTGCAAATATTCCAGAGCCAGAAAAATGATGCTCTGCATCATGTTCAGAGCCCCGGAAATATCTATCACTCTGATAATTCAATTAAATGCCATTTGGTTTTAATAATCTGCAAACCCAGTTAACATGTGAGCATAGGCATTGCTGGGATACTTGACAAGATAATTTTCCTAAAACTGAAAATCTGAGGAAGAGAATCTCAACCATGGTAATATCACAAAATCAGAGACATCTGCTAAAATTAAACTACCTTTCATTTCCTCATTTATTCATTTAACAATATTTGTTTGTTAAATGTTCTGCCAGGCATTCTCCTAGGCACCAAATTATAAGGGCAAGTAAAGAGAGCCTAAATGCCTTCATTTAGTGACTTATGCCTTACGTGGTAGAAGACATGAGGAACACAATCTGAACAATTAATCAACAGGAAAAACCAAAACTAGTTCAAGGGTACTCCCACTTGGGTGCACATCTGCAGAGATTTAAAATTTACCAAAATCTATATCCCACCCCTAGATAATCCAGGGTGAGATTTGGATGTTTGAAATGTAAAAGCCCTGTGTGACTCAAATATGCAGGGAAGAGCCAGAATCACTTGCCTGGAGAAGTGCATTAACTAGAAAATTAAAATTAGGCTGGGTGCTATGGCTCACACCTGTTATCCCAGCACTTTGGGAGGCTGAGGCAGGCAGATCACCTGAGAGGTCAGGAGTTCGAGACCATCATGAAAAACATAGCAAAACCCCATCTCTACTAAAAACACAAAAATTAGCTGGGCATGGTGGAGGACTTCTGTAATCTCACCTACTTGGGAGGCTGAGGCAGGAGAATCGCTTGAACCTGGGAGGCAGAGGTTGCAGTGATCCCAGATCGCGCCACTGCACTGCAGCCTAGGTGACAGATTCAGAAAAAGGAAAACAAAGAAGGAAGGAAGGAAGGAAGGAAGGAAGGAAGGAAGGAAGGAAGGAAGGAAGGAAGGAAGGAAGGAAGGAAGGAAGGAGGGAAGGAGGGAGGGAGGGAGGGAGGGAGGAAGGGAGGAAGGGAGGGAAATTAAAATTGAATAACTAGATGATGTAGTTAGAGTGGAATACATTTAAACTGGCAGTTTAATGACAATGGGCAGTTATGTAAAGATAAAGGTAAAGAACATGCCAGACAGAGGAATCCAGGCAGAGGAAACAGGTTCCAAGGGAAGGATGAGGTCGGTGTCTTTGAGGAATGAAGGGAAGTCGAGAATACCTAGAGCAAAAAAAAAAAAAAAAAAAGATGAGATTCAAGAAATAGGAAGGGGTGTGTAATGCTCTTAAGCCAGGAATGTGATGACTTTTTGAATTTATAAGAAGCCTTTGCAAGTTTCTACATAAGTGATATTAATCTGATTTATTGTAGTTTAAACACTAATTTAATTTCATAATTCATTATAAGGATACTTTATGTTAAATTTTTCTCTAATCAAAAATCACGGCTCTATCTTTGATTTACAGTTCATTTAAAGTAAGGGTCATTTTATTGAGTATAATTAAAGAAAAAACAATAACTTGAAAAAAAGCTTACTAGAGAGAAAAGAGAACCTCTACATAATATTCATAATAACTAATAAATGCGTATTTTATCAGAATATCAAGAGAAATCCCAGTTTCTGCATTTCTAAAATAAATTGACTGGTCCAAGCATCACCTTAAGATATGTTGAAGGTTTCCCAGAATTGAAGATGTCTAAACTTTATTAGAGAAGGGATACAATTGGATAGAAATGCAAAGAATGTCTGGAGGAACAGTAAAGAGCCTAAAGATGGCTTGCAAGAGATTAAATAAATTTCTGAAGATCTTTAAAATAAAATTAAGAATTTAAAAAATTCACATGTCAAAGACAAACATATGAGCTACAATTGGTTAAAGGAAAAGATTGGAAATAAGTAGTAGAAATTTAGTGTGGGCTGAATAACGTAAAAGAGGAGATTAAAATGCTGTAGATAGATTGAAATAACCTTGAGTGACCTATATATTGAGATTATATCTTTAGCTCTTGTTATGATATCTGTATCAATTCAGACACTTCACGTATCTACTATCTTGTATTAAAATTTGTAGATTATTTGATTCATTTTACTTCTTGTTATTGTTCCTAGTATTTTTAAAGTGTGTGTGTGCACGTGCATCTGTGTGTACATGCATGTGTGTGTTTGTGTGTGTCTCAAGCTCCAATGTCCAACTCAACTCAGTTGGACATCTTAATCTTATTGTGGGACAAAAACCACACTTTCCTCTAGATTATATCTAGGACAGAAGGTTGATTTTATAAAAGATGTGACATAATAAATTATGTTTCTGCCCCTTTTATTTCTCTTTCTTCCTCATTGAACATTGAGTTCCAAAACAGCAAAATGAGCATTATTTTAAAATTATTGTTAGCAGAAGGAGAGCAGTACGGTATATAAATATTTGCCACAAGGATTGTATAGCAATTATTCATATTTCAAGATTTTGTCCAGAGTTCTGACATTTATGAGCTATGTGATCACCAGCTAGGTAATTAATTAGTCTATCTGTACATATTCCAGATTAATAGCAAGCAGTAGAATTAAAGCTATAAAACACATTCTATCATTTGCTTTCAATCATTTCACAGTAAATTTCACCAGGATGATGGTTTATAATATTTTGTGAAACTATTTGACTTAGGAAATTTCAGCACAAATCCAACAGAGAACCAAATCTATTAAGGATGTAACTTAAATTCTAAAATACACAGTTAAGGACGGGAACAATGGCTCATGCCTGTAATCCCAGCACTTTGAGAGTGTGAAGTGGGCAGATTGCTTGAGTCCAGGAGTTTGAGACAAGCCTGGATGACTTGGTGAAACCACTGTCTCTATAAATTTAAAATAAATATATATATATATATACATTAATAATAAATACAGTTAAAATATGATACTGTCCCATTTTTATTACAATTCACTAAATCTCAGTAACAGATAACTTCAGTAGAAAACATTAACTAGCATGTGTAAAACTCGTTATTTAAGATTTTAGTAACTGAGATTAGACAAAGGCTTCACAGTTACATTTACAATAGCCATTTGCTAAAATGAATAATGTATTAAAATAAGTGGACACGATAATCAGCCAACTAGTTGTGGCCACCACAATATAGTTACAATTATTTTGAAGAATTATTTATTATGTGTCCAGGGTGATATAGATAATTTTTTTATCATTGGTGCATTGTCTTTACTTTGTTCTTTATTAGGAAAAGTGCTTACTTACAAATGAATGACACATTTATGAAATTAGAGCTTTGTACTTTTCCTCCAAAGTCTTTATTTTAAGAATAATTGTATATTAATTAAATGAGTAAATACAAAGTGACTATAAATACTACCTGGTTCTGGTGTTACCTTGCAGGTAGGGCTAAAGGAAATATTTATGTCAGTCTAAACATAATCTTAATTCTCACTTAGCATCAGTGACTCATTGCTTTCCATACCTCATAATAATTTCTGCTGAAAAACCTCAGAGGTTTTGTTAACATACCACAGAGTGAGAGTTTTACATTTTAAGTAGAATCTCCTTTAGCTTTGTCCTAGGACAATTTGATTTCTCCCACTCCTAGCTCTCAACATCTCTGTGAGGGCATCTCTGAACTGTGTACTTTTTTTGTGTGGTGCTTTAATTGATCCACTCCTGATCATATAGTTAGTAAATGCATGGCTAGAATTTTATCCGAAGTCTAGTGACACTGAATCTAACTACTTCAATGCAACAAATAATTTGTGTTTATTTTTATATTATTTAAAATAATAAATTGATTTAATTACCCAGTTTAAGAAATAGAATCATTCAAATAAGAACTGGAATTAACTAACAGCATCATTTACCAGAAATATTGGTGAACACTGGTTTCTTTGCCAATTGAGTGTCTCTCTCTCCCTCAATTGCACTAAGTTTTAAAAATTGAGAATCCAATTTTTGAAGACCTTACATGGTAACAAATTTGGAAAGGGGCATTTGGTGCAAATGTACACTTGAGGCAAAATAGAACAATCTTGTTCTTATTTAAAATTTATGTTTTATATTCATAGGTAAGGTTAGGTTTAAGCTCGAAATCTAGTACTATTTAAAAACTACATTGCAAGTTACAGGTTGTTTCAGAGCTACTTTTTATTTTTAATTAAAGCCAATGGGTAATTTATTCAATGTGTCAAATATACAAACATTATTTAACACTCAAAATGTGGTAATGACTTTTCCCTCTGGAAACAGATATGGGAATATGAAGCTCATGGCAAGTCTTTAGAGTTTCTATCCTCCCAGCAGGATGACATTTTGCAAAATTTATAAATATGCAAAGCCTGTTCAAATATTTGTCATTGGTTAATAAATTATGCTGGTTAATATCATATCTAATAAAATATTTATTTCAAACATCAGGAGGCATGGTTTCAGCTAAGACTTTAGTTAAAAAATCTATGGGTCAGTAGCTTGATATATTCTCTTTCATCAAAAAGAATAATGAATTGAGTCACAAACAGTAGGACACAGGTTGAAAACCTGCAGTGAAAGTATCTTAATTTGTCCAGCCCTCATGCTATTAACCTAATTACCATACAATTTAAAGTTAATAATAAATACAAGCTTAAATGAGATCAGACTAAAATGTGGGCAGTTATACCAAGAACCTTAATAGAAGACACATTGAGTTTCATCAATTAATTTCAATTCCATTTTACTTGCTCTGAAACTCTCAAATTGAAATAGATTGAATCTCGAATTAAAGACAATAGAATTTCGAATAGAGTACACAAGAAGACCATAATATAATTCATTCCTTCCCTTGTTGTCACAGTATAGCTCTATTGAGGAGAAATTCCTAGCACAGTTTGAATTGCAGTTCATGAAGTATTACAGCGATATATAACAGAGAAGGGATTAAGATTTATTATCTGAACAACAAAGTTTTAGACCCTTATTTACACATCAGCAGAATACCTGGCTTTGTTTGCTATAAATTTTACTTTAATGCAAAGCTTTGCTTGATTTCATAGAAATAATATACTTGGCACTTAAGGGTATGTATGATCTTTCCAGTATTTTAAATATGAGAATAACTCTGTAAGAAGTAGAATTTCAGAATGTGGACATAACCCAATAATGATGGTGTGGTTTCAATTCCATTTTTTAAAAAATTTAGACTGTTTCCATATTATTAGCAAAACAGAAAATATTTAGAACTCTTAAGAACCACACAAAAAAATGCATGCTGAAATTTCTTTAAGTGAAATAATTTAAGTATAACAATCTGAAAAAATGCATATAAATAATTGCGATCTAGACAGGCAATTAAAAAGCTTTGGAGATAGTGTCTTGAAAAGAAGTGGAGTTTTATTAACTGCTTAATTTGAAGAGCTATTATTAACATGACTCTCCTCTGACATCATTAGTTCCACGCCACATTTTGAGTTAGTAATTTAACACATACAGCATTTATTTTCAAGTCATTATCACAGTAATGTACTACTGGTAAAGAGATCCATAAGAAGTTCAGAAAACTGAATGAGCTACCACTGCAGGTAACTCATAAAAATAAACCTAATATAAGAAAAAGAATGTCAACAAAGTATATTTTCAGAAAAAAGTATTATGTTCTATTTTATAATTCAATTTTCTTCAATGATGAGTTTTTTAACATTTGAAATTTATCAGTCAGCAATTATAAACATAACAAGTCTTATTTGTCTAATGAATTCATAAAATAAAAAGGCTTCTTTTCTCTGAATTATTAAAGAAAGCTTTCTATGGCAATTCTATTAGTTTTCTACTGCCATGTATCAAATCACTGCACATTTAGATGATTAAAAATCATAAATGTATTTTCTCAGTAGGTCAAAAGTCAAGCTTAGGTCTCAGAAGGTGAAATCAGGTGTCAGCAGGCTGCATTCTCATCTGGAGCTTGGGTCTCTCTTCCAAGCTCATTCAGGTTGTTGACAGATTTCAGTTCCTCTAAGACTAAACTTCCCATTTTCCTGCTGAATTTGGGTCAAGTGTGGCTTTCATTTCCCAGAGGCCACCCTCAGGTCATAGCCCTCTTAAAACAGGACATTTTATTTCAATGTCAGCAAAATAATCTCTTTCTCTCACTTTAAATCCCTTGCTTCAGAAGGCCCAGTTCCTTGTAAGGGCTGACCTAAGTAGGTCAACAGCACCAAGAAAGATTTCTCTTTTGAACTCAGTGCTAACAAATATGGGACCTTAAACACATCTATGAATCTTTTCACTTTAGTTGTGTAATATAAGTTAACCATGAGAGAGAAATCCATCATATTCCTTTCCTCCTCATACAAAAAGTAGAGTATTCGACATACATGGACATTAGAAAGGGAGAATCAAGCATGAGAACCAGCTTAACATTCTGACCACCACAGGTACTTAGAATAATTGTATTGTGAAGTTTTGCAAATTCATAAACACCATAGCTTAAAGTGTCTTCAATCATTCATTCTGGTGGTTTAAAAAATATATGCTTTTTTCAACTCAAAAAAGTACTTTATCTTTCTTGTATATCAGGTGTTACTGTAAGATTTCCTTTTCAGAAAAGTATTTTAAAATTATTGATTTTGTCGGTCTCTAAGGATGTAGAGATGGGAGGTTACAAAGTTTTCCAGAATAGAAAAAAAGACATAATGAAAAAAAATTAAAATTTAATTAAATGAAAAACCAAAAACAATATTGTCCAGAATGACTACATTGAATAATGGTAGAACTAGGAGAGCCCCCATATCTCTGACACCCACCAGTGTTCTTACTTCTTCTAAAATATATCACAGATTATTGTAATTGATATATGCATAACAAGGATTGGAAAATCATAGCTACAAGATTTACAAATCAGAAGCTTAAATGAACATTTATTTTAGAGTAGTTAAAATACATTTTCTAATTTGAATTCCAGCTCTGTCACTAAGTGTGAACTTGCGCAAATTACCGAACCACTCATTGCTTCAGTATTTTTATACTGCTAAAAGAAAAAAAAAAGAAGTGGAAAGCAATAATACCTAACTCTTGAAGAATTGAAATGACTGAAGGAAAGATATATATGTAAAGCATTTAGATTTGTCACCCACTTAAAATTTGCATTTTTATTGATGTTATCCTTATTGTAATTATTAGTTTTTAATAGTTATCCATTTCCCATCATACTTAAAATCTTTATAGGTTCATAAAAGGAGTGGAAGAGGAAGGGGTTAAAGCTTAGTTTTAGAAGTTGAAATAAAAACACAAAGTATATACCACTAGAATATAAACCTATAAGAAATGGATTTTTTTTGTTTAGTTCACTGCTGTTTGCTGTCTATAAAATGGTGCCTACTATATTTTGGAATGAATACATGATAAAAAGTGAAGTTATACAAATAAAAGTTTACTTGCCTTTATCATAAAGAGTTACCTAAAAATATTTAAACTTACAGATTTGATAAAACCGGGAATCAACTTCCATCAATAAATATAAACACAACTATATATTTTCAAGCTAAACTGTTGGCATCAAGTGAAATCTAATATCATTTTCTCTCTTCTTTTCTTTTCCTCCAATGATAATATAATCCAACTGCCATTTATTATAAAGTTAAATACTGTATTCACTTCTATTGGTTTTTTCCTAAGGCTACATATGAAATATCAATTGAGATGAAATTTATATAAATGATTAAACAAGTGTAACTATTTTTAATGTAATGCTTTCTTAGGTGTCAGCGATTCAATCCCAATAGTATACTGTACTTTCCATCTAGATCTCCCAAGGAACTGTCAGTTTTCAAATTTATCATATTTTTTTCAAACATGCTGTATCTCTTGCTGTGTGTCTTAATGCTGTTAATAATATAGATGCTGATATCCTTCTAGGAGCTGGTGTCTGTCATTTTTCTTCTTTGCTATGTATCTAGTAGTTAACAAGGTAACTTCCAAATATCACTACTTAATAAATATTTGCCAATTGAGTGAAAGCTATCATCATCCTAGTCAATTAAAGTGGCATTCCTCCAATTCTGACATTTGTATCCAATCCTTTCTACTTATTCCATTTTCTTCACCCATTAAGCTATTCCATGATCCCGACACTTTTTTCTCTATCTATCGCCACCCACCTGTCTTTACTGATTTTCTTTTCCCTAAAATATTTCAACTAGAACAGAGGTCAAAATTTAAAGTTTTTAACACATTTTTTAAAAAGTGTAATTGTCCTTGTTTTATGTAGCTAATTCATTGTACTTAGGAGCTCCCATTACCAATGACAGTAGATGATGAACAGAAGGAAAGGTCTATAAACTTGCCAATTAGAGGACTCTAATTACACAGGGTCAAAGACAATTTTTAAGATAGTTTACTAGGCCCATATACCTCCTCTCATGACTTAAGTCTCCAGGGGTTGGGGGTGATCTTTTCTCCCCTCCCGTCTGGGAATGGTGGGTGACTAGGAAAACAAATCCATGTTAATGTCAGGAGAAGCTTTGGAAATAACTGTTGTCCAGTGTGTCACTGCTGGCCCCTGCATCAGTGTTGCCTGTTACACTCACAATTTGAATTAGTCTCTACTGACGTGGTGATTCTTACCTGCCTTACGGAATGATGCTTTCATCTGTGGGTGAGCAATTGGAGTTTCCATTGCCTTGGTTTCTAGGACTGCCTTCTCCCTAGTGTCTTTGCTAAAGTGATCCTCCCACTTCAGCCAGCGGAGTAGCTAAGACCGCAGATGTGCACCACCATGCCTGGCTTTTTTTTTTTTTTTTTTTTTCTAATTTTTGTAGAGACATACTTATGTTGCCCAGGCTGCTCTCAAACTCCTGGGCTCCAGCGATCCCACCACCGTGGCCTCCTGACGTGCTTGGAGTACAGGTGTGAGCCACTGCCCCTGGTTTCAGTGGATTCTTCATGTCAGGCATCTTCAGTCTGTTCAGCAGTCCAGACCAGAAACCTAGCATAAGCTCTTCACACACAAGGGCTCCAATGTCCCTTACCGCTTTCTGGGACCCAGGCTGTATTGTGTTATTTTCTCTAAGTATGTTTGAAATGTTCATTTAGTATATCCCTCAAATGTGGCTATCCTCAGGCTCTCTGATGATCTTAAAATTATTACTATGACTAATAAAAATCTGCTCTGAAAAATGTGTCCTCTTTCCAGGCTCTGTGAGACCCAGCCCTTGAATATGATAGGACATCCTTGAAAAGCCCTCTGAGCTCACAGTTTTTGTGAGAGAGTTTTTAGTTAAAAATTCAAAATTTTTAATATGTGTATAATTTGGCATGACTTCTGTTTCTTCTTGTGTCATGCTTGTAAGTTGTATTTTGTTCAGAAATTTGATAAAGCAATTTGATGTTCAATTTTATTATTATATAGTTGTTAATAATAACTCCTTTATTCAATGATTGTAAGATAAGCAAAAATGTGACCCTCTGAATTCCTGATTATTGTTATTTTTACCATTTTATTCTTATTTAGTCTTAGAAATTTATTGAAATTATTAGTCTCTTAAAAGAACTAACTTTTAAATTTTTGATTATTTCTAGTATATGTTTGTTTTCAATTTCATTAATTTCTACATGTTTATTTGTCTATATCTCTCCTAACATCTTTGAATTTTATGTGGCTTTTTGGTCCTAGTTTCTTGATCTAATGATTAATTAGTTAATTAATTATAAAGCTCTATTTGTTTCTATCAATAGTTATCTCAATTGCTGAGATACATTGATCGTCATGCAATGACTCTAACTTTCTCTAGTTTTGTTTATATTCTTTTTTTTTTTTTTTGAGGCGGAGTATATTCTTTTTTTATTAAACTTTTACATTTTTAAGAAATATTTCAGGTATACATTTCAAAGTTTTCTTTCCTTTAGTTCATACATTTTGTCATAAAAATTTTAAAATCCAGTTTGATAATCTGTTCTTTTTAAAAATTGGATAGTTTCATCCATTTACTTTTACATTTAGTGTATTTTTTATGTGTTTAGATGTAATACTATTATTATTCTACATTGTGGTACTATTGTTGACAATTTTACTTTTATGTATCTTTACTATACACAATCATAAAAATGCCATTACTCAATTTTTTTTTCAATTTTTCCAAAAAATATATCCTCTACATTGATCTTTTTGTTTAATAAATCTCTAGCCTTCCATTTGGTGCTCCTTTTTCTACCCCAAGAACTTATTTTTGTATTTCTTCCATATGGTTCTTCTAAAAGAATACTGGTAGTCCTGGGCTCCCATGCACCTCTGGGAGCACTGGCACCTCACCATGGGGATCACCTGGATCTCATGAAATGATCAGAACAGGGGTATACGATTAAGATGGTCAATAGGAGAAAGGACTAGCTTGCAGTTCCCGCTTGGACAGACAGAGCAGCATGTGGAGACTCACTTCATGAACTTTTGCTTCAAGAACTACCACTGGAACGTACCAGGAAAGTTAAGAGAATCTACAGACCCTTTGAAGGAACGGGGTGGCCGCTGCAGGCTCAAGACACCAAAAAACTGTGAGTCAGCTTGCTTCCTCAGTGGGGAGGTTGGTGGTCTGGGTCAAGTTCTCAGCCCTGGTCACTGGCTGCCTGGAAATAGACTCCGTGTTGTTGGTGGGGCAGGGTGGGAGTGAGACCAGCCTTTAGGATGGCAGGCTGCGTGGCAGCCGGGTGAGACCTGTGACTGCTGACATTCCCCTACCTCCCTGGCAACCTGTATAACTCAGCAGAGGCAGCCATAATCACCCTGGAAACGTAACTCCATTGGTCTGAGAACCACACCCCAATCCCCCACAGCAGCTACAGCAAGCCCGGCCCAAGGGGAGTCTGAGCTCAACCTATCCCTGCCCCCACCTGATGGTCTTTCTCTACCTTCCCTGGTTGCTGAAGACAAAGGTCATAATATCTTGAGAGCTCTATGACCTTGCCTACTGCCTGAGAAACCTGAATACTTAAACAGGTGACACTAGGGGCAAATTTGCTTCCTCCCTATACAATGGCAGCTGATGTGCTCTTGAAAGGGCTACCTTTAGGCTGGAGGCCAACAAAAACACAAAACCAGTGCATTAACCAAAAATACAACCAAAGACCCTCACAGAGTTCACTCCCTTGCTACCTCCATTGGAGCAGGTGCTGGTATCTGTTACTTGAGTGCCTAATTGAAGAGACTACCCAATCAGGCTAAGTGTGAGTAACATGGTTGTTTATTCACTCAGGTGCGAGCGAGCTGAGTCTGAAAAGAGAGTCAGCGAAGGGTTGTGGGAGTGGAACAGATTTTATAAGTTTGGGGTAGGTAGTGGAAAGTTACAGTTAGGGGCAGTTTTTTCAGGCAGGGGAAGAATGTCACAAGGTGCATAGTCAGGAGGTGGGGGGAGGTCACATGGCACCATATCACAAGGTCGATTGATTAGTTAGGGTAGGGCAGGAACATATCACAATGGTAGAATGTTGCAAGGTCGGTTATCAGTTAAGGCAGGAACTAGCTGTTTCTTCCTAGTGGTTCTCTTGTTGCTCTAGGCTTTGTGACTCCAGGAGGCCTGTACGTGTGGGTCACAGGGGTCACAATGGCTCAGCTGTGGTGTAGCCCATTCAGAGGACCTTACAATATCCATTGCTGAAAACCCTGAAGAAGGATCACATCACAGGACTCTTTGCAGACATTCCCCAGTACCAGCCCAGAGACTGGTAGGTCTTCTGGGTGGCTAGACCCAGAAGAGCAAAAACAATCACTGCAGTTCGGCTCTCAGGAAGCCTCATACCTAGGAGAAGGGGGAGAACACCAAATCAAGGGAGCACCCTGTGGGACTAAAGAATCTGAACAGCAGCCCTTGAGTCCCATATCTTCCCTCAGACATAATCTACCTAAATGAGAAGGAACCAGAAAACAATTCTGGTAATATGAAAAAACAAGGCTCTTTAACAGCCCCAGAAGATCACACCAGCTCAGCAATTGACCCAAACCAAGACAAAATTTCTGAATTGCCAGACAAATAATTTAGAAGGTTAATTATTAAACTAATCAAGGAGGCACCAAAGAAAGGTGAAGTCCAACAGCAATCCCACTACTAAGTATCTATCCAGAGTAAAAGAGGTAATTATACAAAAAAGATACTTGCACACGTATGTTTATAGCAGCACAATTTGCAATTGCAAAATTATGAAACCACTTCAAATACCCATCAGTCAACGAGTAAATAAAGAAAATGTGATATACACAGACCGCGTACACACACACATCATGGAATAGAACTCAACCGTAAAAAGGAATAAAATAATGGCATTTGCAGCAACCAGGATGGAATTGGAGACTATTATTCTAAGTGAAGTAACTCAGAAATGGAAATCTAAACATTGTATGTGCTCATTCATAAATGGGAGCTAAGCTATGAGGCCACAAAGGCATAAGAATGATACAATGGACTTTGGGGACTTGGAGAAGGGTGGGAGGGGGGTGAGGAATAAAAGATTCATAGTGTGCCGTGTAGGCTGTTTGGGTGATGGATGCACCAAAATCTCAGGAATGGCCACTAAAGAACTTATTCATGTAACCAAATACCACCTGTTCTTCAAAAACCTATTGAAATAAAAAATTAATTTTTAAAAAAGAACACTGGTAAGTTTTTCTTTATCAGAGTCCATGTGAAAAATTCATGTTTCACTTTTCTTCTTAAAGCACATTTATGATTTTCTCTTACTCATTTCATAGTTTGAGGTTTACAGACTTTTTTTTATTTTTTACTTTTCAGTCCCTTGAAGGAATCAAGACATTACCTTCTAGTTGCCCTAATTTCTGCTAAGATTCCAGTTGTCAGACTGGCTGTTAGGCTTTCAAAGGTAATCTGATTTTTGTTTGTTTGTTTATGACATCTTTGAAGGTTTTCTTTTTACCTTTGGTTTTCGAAGGTTTTGTTGGTTTTTCAACATACATTTCTTTTTACACATCCTAGCTGATGCTTGTTGAGTGGCCAACAAACATATGAAAAAAAGCTCATCATCACTGATCATTAGAGAAATGCAAATCAAAACCACAATGAGATACCATCTCATGCCAGTCAGAATGGCGATTATTAAAAAGTCAGGAAACAATAGATGCTGGCGAAGCTGTGGATACAGAGAAACGCTTTTACACTGTTGGTGGGAGAATCCTTCTTCAATTTACTTCTTTGGTCAGTTTGTGAGAATTTCTAGCCCTTACCTCTTTAATAATGACCTCTGCCCATTGTCTCTCATTATTCACTTTCTCTGAATTGAACCAAATGTATTTTAGATTTTCTCAATGTATTTTCTATATTTCTTACCAGTCTTCTCTATTTTTCAGTTTTCTCTGTTCTTCTTTCTGTCCATTTTTTAAAACACCTTTATGTCCACTAATTTCTTTCAGCATGTCACATCTGTTACTAAACGTAATTAATGGGCATGGTGTATGTAAGATTTACATATAGTAGAATATGCAAGTTTATAGTGTACAGATTGATGAAATTTATCAAAATTATATACTCTTAGAGTGAAAATCCACAATGTAAGACATTTTCCAGCACACCAGAAAGTTTTCACCTGTTCCCTTTCAGTCAATGTCCTCTCTCATGGTCATTCAATGTTTTGATTTCTATCTTCCTACATTAGTTTTGCTTATTTTGAATGTTATATAAAATGAATCACACAGTAAATGTTCTTTTGTGTCATCCTTCTTTTGCTCAATATACCTTTTGTGATTCATCCTTGCTGTTGCATCATTAGTTTATTCTTTTTATTGCAAAATATTGTTCTTTGTATGACTATACCACGAGCTAGCTATCCATTCTCCTGGTTAATGAATATGTGGGTGTTGTCTAGTTTTTCGTCATTATGAAAGGATGTTTTAGACATTATGAAATAAATGTTTCTGTTCAGGTCATATTGTAGATATAGATCTTTATTTCCAATGAGTATTATTTTGAAATTGATGGTTATAGGGTAAGTATATATGTTTAATTTTATAAGAAACAGCCAAACACTTTTCCCAAGTGGTTATAATATTTCACTCTTCCTCCAATAATATACAAAAAGTCTAGTTTCTCCATAATTTTGCCAATATTTGGTGTTATCAATCACATTTTTTCATTCAACTAGGTATGAAGTAGTATATCATTATAGTGGTATAAACTTGTATATCTCTGTGATGATATAATGATGAGCAGTCTCATGTGCTTGTTGGTCATTCACATATCTTCTTTTATAAAGGATTTCTTCAAAGAGTTTGTCTATTTTGTCAATTGAGTTGTTTTTCATGTTATTGTAAAATTAGAAAGGTTCTTTACATATTCTAAATATAAGTCTTCAGCTAGACTTACGTGTTGCATATTTTTTCCTCTCAGTATGTGACTTAGCTTTTCATTTCTGGAACAGTGTTATTTGTTTAGCAAAAATTTATAGTTCTAATTAAATCTAATTTCTTATGATGAATGCTTTGGGGTCTGATTTAAGAATTTTTTGTCTTCCCAAAGATTGCAAAAATGTTGATTAAGAAGTTTTACATTTCACTTTAGATCCTCTTTGTGGAGAACTTGCAAATACCTCCTCAAATACCTCAAATTAAGGATTAAAACAGATTTTCTCTTTTGTGTTGACTGACATGTAATATGGTGTATATATTTCTACTTATTTAGATTTTTTAAAATTTCTTTCAAACATGTTTTATAGAAGTCGAACATCATCTTTTGTTCTATTTCTTACCAGAGTTTTGATATGTTTCATTCTATTTTAAATGATGTCTTTAAAATTTAATTTCTAATTACAGCTAGTCATAGTAATACATATGACTGTTGCCACTAACTCTGAATCCTACAAACTTGGCAATTCACTTAGTACTTTAGGTTTCCTTCTTCTGAGCCCATAAATTATTCCATGCAAAACTCAAGTTATTTTGAAATAAAGAGAGTTTTCCTTGTTTCCAACATTTATTTATGTCTTTCTTTCTCTTGCCTTCTTGCACAAGATAGAGACTTCAGCACAACCTTGAAGAGATGTGGGTGGTGAGAATAGACATTTTTGTTTTGTTGTTGCTAGGCCTAAAGTTTTCAACATTAAGTGTACGTGTGATATCAGATGTATAATTTCTGAAGTCATAAAATTAGATTCTAAGCAAAGGAAAGCTTTATTCCCTTATTCATTCACTCAGTAAGTCATCATTCATTTAAAATATGAGGCAGATGCAGAGATAGAAAAGGCTTTGTCCTCATGGAGTTAATATAAAGACAAGATATGGAAGAAAAGTTAATATGCAATAAATAAACAGACAAGATTAAGTGATGTTACAGTAAGTTACTAGTGTCAGCAGTAATTGGGTACTTTTTTCAAATCACAACTTTTTTTTTTTAAGATAAGTATTTTCTATCTGCTAAAATATTGCCCTTGTCATATATGCTCTACATGGATAAGATTGTTTTCTCTCTGAGTGAGAGTTATACAGTGATTTCATGAAGAGATGCATAATTTCTTTTTACTTGAAAGATGATTATCAACATAATCATAACCATTTTATATGACTATCAAAATATTTATTTTTCAGAAAATAGCTAAAATATATTCTATGAATATTTATTTGGAAAGCTTTGTCTGAGAGAGCATCACTAGCTACTCATGCCTAACAGAATACTCAGTTTGTGCCGTCTATAACATTTCATTAAAGGTTTGTACATACCTACTGAACAAATTCTAAGCTCTTTGAAGCTGAAACCCAGACAATCGCTGATAAGTAATGTGTGTTCCATGAATGAATGGATTAACATTAATTGCTTCGTGGACAATAATGATCCACTAAGCAAAATACTCCAGAAATTCTACATTTAGTATACTTATAGATCAGCAATTTATTACTTTAGGGTCTATTTCACAGTAAAAAATGCAACTTTATAGTCTATATGTCAGGGAACATTATTTTCTATTTGATAAGGACACTGCATGAATTTAGAGACAATAACTTTTCACTCTATTAATGTCATCATTCCATCAAGAGCCTAAGGCATTGACATATATCACAAAACACTAGGTCACAGAGAAATCAGTTTCAAATTTATACTGTGAATGCACAAATTAGATTGATTTATACCTGTAAGTGACAAATTGTTGCTGAAATAAGATGAATGCATTCACAAATCAATAGCTAAAGGAACTGAAAACTGTGCCTACATTTATGCCATAGCACACCCGTTAGTTCACAAAGCTGTGGTGGAGGATGATAAGTCTGTATAACCAAGTATTCAAAATGTCAAAAATCTTAGGGATCTGGCACGTGTATACCTATGTAACAAACCTGCATGTTCTGCACATGTATCCCAGAACTTAAAGTATAATAATAAAAAAAAATCTTAGAGATGTATTTAAAATAAACCTCTGGATACCTGATTTTATTCAGAGCACTAGCCATGACATCAGGTATCACATATTCATGTTTGGTTTCTGTACAATTTAAAAATAAACAGAAGTAAAATTGAATATAGAAACAATGTATGTTCGTGTCTTTAAAAAGACTAACACTTTTCGTTTTTGTGTTTTTGCCTGTTATTCGTTCTCTTTATCAAAAATTTTCTCATATACCAAGAATAAATTTTTGGAATAAATTTCCAAATAATACTTTGTATTTTAAATTTTCTCTTACATAAAAAATATATGTACAGTGCAAATGGAAATTTGGAGTCTCAGGATGTAGTCACATCTCACTGTAACTTCAATCTGAAATTTAGTCAATCCATATATTTTTATTTATTCTGCTGACTTGCATTAATGAATAGAATATTTATGCCTTAATGGCATTGTTATGATCTTTTTTATAAATTCCTTTACTCTACCTTTCTGGTTTTCGGCTCTCTGTTTCTTTTATTAAATTTCTATGACTTTAAAGTTTATCACCTATTTAGGTAACTATTCTGTGGCTTAGATTAGTTTTTCACTTTTGGTCTTATTACCTATTTAATATGTGAATATCTTAACTTTAACATTACTTATCTTCGGAGATAATTTCATTCAACTTAACTTCGCTGTACTTTGAAGGTTGATAACAGGAGGCCTTTTTTAAAATTTAAGTTACATTTTAGAACATTACGATTGTCTTTTTTACATATGGTAATGAGAATGAATAAAAATGACCCTCTGCACCTTTTGCTGCCTCATGGAAATTTTATACAGTGAAGAATTACAACCAGAGCAGCTTAACAGTACTCTAAACTTGTGTATTTTACAGCAATGTCTTCATCGTTGTTTTCCTTGACAAGCATACCTTGCTGGTGGCATGTAGATTTCAAGGAAGTGGTTTTATTGTGTGTTGCCTTGTCCACAAACCCTATCACAAAATTGCTATTTGCAGAAGCAGCAAGAGAAATAGATGGCCTTGCAAATAGCTCTTGTGTTATTTATATCACCATCAGTTTTAGGCAGATATTGAACTAAAAGTGTCTCCATTTATCATGGAAATTAAGATACTTGAAAGACTGTTTTCTGGTTTTGCCCTTTTTGCAAAAGCTTTCTAACCAAGTTCAATGCACTGCGGGAACTCACTCAAATATTTTAAACTGTCTTGAAGCTTAGCTTTGTTGTGTTGCTTCATTAGGAGCAATAATGAGGCTTGAATAATGCCACTTGCTAATGGAGTAAAAATATGAAACAACAACAGCATGTCCTTCTTAGGGCAATAAACACTGTTTTAAAGTTTTAACACACAGGAGGATATCATATATACACTAGGTCAGGTTTCTGATGTGATTTTTCCATTATTGCTAATGATAGCTTGCTGCTCAAACTGCTTTTTATCCTGTCAGTATTATCCCATAATATATATTGCCTAAGTTTTAGCAGTTAAAAATGTGCAGTCTCAATTATAGGACACAAAATAAACAGTTAGAAATGCTGAAAATATTTGTGACTTCAGTATCTGAGTTCTAGCTTTTCTCTTGGACTACATTCAGTCAGGAAACTGAGACTATGCCTTATATTTATACAACCTCTTGTCTTTTTAGTTTTCTTTCCAAAAAATATCAATCAGATTTCAGGAGTGCTTTCTAGGATTTGAAAGAAATTAAAAAGTCATATCTAAAAATAATTCTTGAGCTGGAAATAAATTTAAGTGATTTATTTCTACTCATTTTTAAAGAGTAGATTTCTATCAGTTTTCTTTTTCAAATGTAATTCATTCGAATAAGTAAACTTAGGTGTTCAGAAAAAAATGTATTTATTTTTTATTTTGTTTTTTTACTTCTCAGTCAGTTAAACACATGAATGATCAAAGGAAAATGGAAATATATTACACATTCTGAAGTTTAACATCCCACCAGGATCTTCACAGGCATATTTTAATTATTATAAGTTTTGTGATCATTACATCTAAGCCCTTTCAACATTTCTGTTGCTCTTCCTTGTACACTTGAATAAATGCCAAGTAAATGTCATCTTTGAAGAAAAGAAATATAAAAATACTTAACTGATTTCAGGTTATATGTGGATTATTGAAATCATTTAACAGCAATTCAAGCTGTTTGTAATCAGATAAGAAACTATGTTGGCAACTTAATTGGATCCAGGGAATTTGAACAGATTTTCTGTGCAGGGTTGCTAAGCATAATGCTAACAGTGGGCTGGTGCTACTCCATTTATTGACTTCCGTAAAAGGAAGACTTCCTAAACCTGGAAAATAGTAGAGAGGGCCTGTTAGGATTTACAGAATTATATCGTATTATATTTCTGGCTTTTGTTTTGTCCATTTGATGTATTTATCAAAAATGTTCATCATTTCATAGCTTTATCAATCATCACTTAACATGGACATGAATTACCCCAAAACAGCTTGAATCCTTGAAGATATCTGAAAAGCTATGTTAGTAAAAATAAGATTGTATATTCATGTCTTTACATGTTGTTCCCAGTAGGGTTCCAAATATGTAATTACCTGCAGAGGAAGAGACATCAATTTTCAGGCTGTAGATATTAGTAATTAATAAAATGTGGCAGTAGACATTACTTTAACATATTACAAATAAAAATACATATGCACGTATATGCGTATAATATAGTGCATGTATACATATTTGCTGTCTAAAACAGTATATAAATTCAAATCAAAAAGGTGAACAGGGTACTGCTGGGGTAGGCAATGGGCGTAGGTCTCAGCCCAATCTAGAGATGCTGGGAAGTATTTAATGAAAGAGTGGATACATTATAGAAGGAACAGAAAAATTGTTAACATTAACACAAAAGCTCATCCAAGCAGTTCAAAACAACAGGAGAAAACAGAAGGTGATATCAAAAAAGCAGGAGACTGCATTTTAACCGCCCTAGTAGGTTGGAATCCTGACTCACCCTCTAAGCTGTGTCATTTTTGGCAAGTTCCCAAGATGTTTAAGTCTTGGTATCTTAGTCAGCTCAGGTTGACCAAATAAAATGCCATATACTAGGTGACTCAAATAACACAAATTTATTTCTCACAGTCCTGGAGGGCTGGAAGTCCAAGATTAAGGCATCAGCTCTTTCAGTTCCTGGTGAGGGTTCTCCTCCTGGCTTGTGGAGAGCCATCCTCTAGCTGTATTCTCACTTGGCTTTTTCTCTCTTCCTCATCTTATGACACTAATTATATTATTAGGGCCACACACATGATCTCATTTAACCCGAATTACCCCCAAAAGGCTCCCGTTTCAAATACTATTATATTAGGCACTAGCACCTCAATATATGAGTTTGGGGGGACACAAACGTTCAATCAGTAATAGTATTCTCCTCTTAAAATGGCATCAAACAGTCCTTGCTTAGATTTATGAGACTCAGAACACAGCAAATTTGGTGATAGTGGAAGCACACTCTTCAGTGGTGCTACTGCTGCTTTACTGTGTGATCATCTTTTGAAGAAGTCAACAACTGATTAAAATGGGATGATTCTCACTGGTTGAGTCTATAAGACCAAAACATGTATATACCAATGGAATGTGCTAGAAGATGTATAAGGAAATTGCAAAGAAGGACCATACAAGAGATTTTGAACTCTTAGCTCATTATCTATTTTGAGGATATGGACGCAGTGGTTATTTAATTGAGGATTCAGCTAATAAAGGCAAACAGAATTTCATTAGCAAAAGTGCTGGAATGCTGTGTTCTTTTCAACTTACACCAACTGAGAAGACTTTCATGATAACCATTAACAGAACTTTTTATGTATCTTTAGATAGTGAAAGCCACAGAAGTGAGTTTTAAACACACCTGATAATTATAAAGATAAAAGAATCTCATTATTTTCATGAATTCACAGAACCGAGAGCAAGGCAAAGGCACATGTTTTCTTTGGATCAGATGCACAACCACAAGAGAATATGCCGGTTCTCAGGGGACCTCACCCGATTGAACTAGTACTGAGAAACCTATGTTGAGTGTCCTGTTAGAACCAAGGATGAGTTCCAGGAAAAGGAATCATAAAAAGTCAGCTGGAGGAGACAACAAGAAGCAAGCTGCAGGTGGAACTGCCTAGGGGACTGAGGAGGGATCCTCTGAGAAACAGAGAAAATCCCTCAATAGAAAAGTCAGCATTCAATATCTGCCAATTTGAAACAAGGCCAATATCAGATCAAAATAGAATTAGGCTGCATCTCTTACCCCAAATTACTTGTACTCTTAATAAACTCTTAATGAGTGTTATGGGCTCTGAAAATGAACCTAGGGCTTAAGGAGGGAGTTGGCAAAATAAGGAGACAAATTGACTTTTTTGTCTTGGCAAGTGCAGACCTCCAATCTTGAAGCAACATTCAGTGGGAGAAGAAAGGAAGTTTTAATTTTGTTGAAGTTGAGAGTCCTGATTATCATGGTAACTCAGAATTTCACCTCAATAAAAGAAATTCTTTTGAGGCTTGGAAATACCTGAAGACCTATTTATGATTTTATCCCAGAAGCACACAGAACCAAGCTAATGAGTATGTTTGAAGGGAATGGGAAAAAAATAAAAATAAAGTTGCCTTATGACTTGAATATTGAGACCAATATGTTTAACAAAATAATTACGTTACTCCATAGTGATTAATATTAATACTTTTATAATAATCAGATTACAATATGCTAGTATCCTTTTTCTAAAATTTCAGAACATGTCATATAGCTTACCAAAATGTTCCCATCTTGTACAATTAAAATAAACTTTTTAAGGTTTTGGAATATAAGTGTATTGTGAAACTTCTATTTATGTGGTAATTTCAGTCTATTGCTTCAGTTCCCAAAAGTCAGGTGTGATTTTCTCTGGGCACATCTTCACAAACTTTAAAGAACACACTCTTCTGGAATCCATAAAATACAAATTTCATTAACTATCTAATCATCTATTGGGCTTTGGGATCCACATAAGCAGACCTGAAAGACTTCGAGTTTCAGTTCTATTTGCATTTATGATGATGTTCCAGAATGAACCCCTCACAGGAATATCAATTATTAAAGAAGTATCTTCAGCATAGCAGATAATTAGTAAGGCAGCCAACAAATAAAGCAACCCCAGGGATATGTTCTTCCAGTCTCCTGTCTGATGTCCAAGGTATTTATTTGGTTTACATATCAGCTGTTGTCGTTGTCACCAAGAACAAAGCAATAAAGATTCCAGAATTCTTTGAAGTTTATTCAATTGCCCTTTTTGAGTATGACAGGAAAACAGCATTTGTTTACTTTAATGTTAAAACTCTGAAGAGAAAATGGACATCAATCTAGGCTTCTACTTTGAAAGTGGCTTTTTCATAAGGTTTACTATTTAGTTTTTAAAGTAAACTCTTTCTACAAATATTTTCAGACTGTTTAAATTTTGTTTTTGGCATCAGTAGGGCATCACTCTGACTCTGTACCTTATCTTCAAGGTTATGGTAAAGAAATCAAACCAACATTCCTAATAAACATGAACAGATAATGTTGTGTAGTAATATTGTGCTTCAAATATTTTCATATTAAAAATAACATTGAAATATATTGATTTGAATTTAAAATAATTTTAAATTTTACAGATGTGAGGGTGTGTGTATACAATTGCCTTCTTATTATTTTTTCTATACTATGTGATAAAATGTACAATTTTAAAGCTAACTTTTGGAAAATACTAAACAATTGAATTTGACATTTGGTCAATAGTATTGACTCTGCTACAGGTTCTACAAATATGTGTACGTGATTTATAAAACCTGTGTCTGAGGACGTTAAAATACTTAGCCACAGTGTATCATTTAATACTTAAGAACTTTATAATACTGCAATGTTATAACTCTTTATTTATTTCACAAATATCTATTGAGCACTACTAAGGCCAGATACTATTCTAAGTGCTAGGCACACATCAGGAAGAAACAGATATTTCTGCTCACTTTAGTAACTATAATTAAAACAATTGAACTCATAGAGATAGAGTAGGATGATGGTTATCAGAGGGTAGGAAGGGTAGCAGTGGGGGGAGGTAGGGATGGTTAATGAGTATAAAAATATAGTTAAATAGAATGAATAAGATTTAGTATTTGATACCAGATATAATATTTGCTACAACAAGGTAACTACAGTCCACAAAAATGTACTGTACATTGCAAAATAAATAAAAGACTATAATTTGAATGTTTATAACAAAAATAAATAGCAAATGCTGGCGGTAATAGATACCCCATTTACTCTGATGTGACTATTATGTGTTTTGTGCCTGGATTAAAACACCTCATGTGCCCCATAAATATATACACCCACTATCTCTACCCATTAAATACTTTTATTTTTTTAAAATTCCAATCTGGATTATTCTGAGTATAACTAGAAATACAATATGAGGTTCCAACACTAGTAAATAATGCTTACTTTGGAGTCAGACAGAAAAAAGTTTGCATTCTAACTCAGTAATTTACTACTTTTGTTACTTAAAGCAAGTTAATTAATTAATCTGGATCTAATTTATGTAAACTCTAAAATGGAAAACTTTACCTAATTTACATTGTCACTTTCTTAGAGTGACTGGTGTATAAATTGGCATTAAAATGTAAGTATTTATTGTTTAAAAAACAAGCAAACACACTTGATTTTAAAAGAAACAAACACGTTTTAAAACACTAATAGTTCTTATAATGCTGATTTATTTAATCAAATATCATAACATTTTATAATAAATGACAAAATATAATTTAAACACATGAAATTATGCTAAATATGTCATTTATTAATTACATTTGGTCCCCCAATATTTCTATTTTACTGACAACTTTTAAAAGTTTATTAGAGTTAGTTTAATTAGTTTTAGCCTCCAGCTATATACTGAGAGAAGCTTTTCTGTGACTTTCTCATTATTTTAATTACTTAATATTATTATTGCCTACATTCCAAACTCTTACTTGCGGAACGTTAATGTCTTTTACTTACACGTTAAATTTTGATATGTATGGGAGTTAAAAATTAAAATATTTTAGGATATTTTGAAATATTTTTGAAAGTGTCTAATGTGAAGAGGCAAGCTTGTATTTTAATTCTAATACCACTGCTTCTCTGGATTTAAGTTTTTTCTTTTTATTTTAAAAATACAAATACCTCAGAGAGTTGTATAGAGATAAAGGGTGGCAGCGTCAATCTAAAAGTTTCTAACACAAAGTAGATGCTCAATAATTTTAGTGCTTCTGTTCCTTTCTTGAAAATATTTCTTTTGGAATTAGAGATGATACCTGAAAACTAATTCCACACTTTCATTTGTGGAAGAGCTATTGAAAATTAGATTTGATTACTGTTTTCTGTCACTGTGTATTTCCCCTTAATCTGATTTTTCTTGCTAAATGATCTTTTCTGGGGAAAAAGAAATAGACATTCTTTAGTTGCTTGTTTTTAAAATGCCATTTAGTTTATTAACCTCTGTAGAGGCAGACACTATTAAAGTTCAGAAAATAAACAGAATCTAGATCTTTGAATTAGACTGCAAGCATTCAACATGAAACTCTACCCACTCACAGGTTCTCACTACTTGTGGGAAAAGATCATGGGAAAAAGATGAAAGAGCGCAACAGTTTTAATATGTTATTCACAATGCCTTGCAATGTGTCTTTAACACCATACACTTGAGTCTCATTTAATTACATCTTCTTCCAAATCCAATAAATTCCCGAGACTCGTCAATTGTATATCTTACACATGCTGAATATATCCATTTATGTTTAGACTCTTTACCACTACGCTAGGCAGAAGATTTCCTACAGGTTACTCTGCTCAAATTTGCCATACAAAGAGACTTCCTATCAAATTCATATGATGGTTATTTCACATCAAAGTATGTTCCCAATGGCTTTCTATGCTGCACATTTTCTATCCGGTTACATCCTTTGCCATTCTTCCTTTTGTAACTAGTCATACAGAATTTGTTCCTCCATCTGAAAACACTAGGTTATTTCTATACTTTAAGTCTCACACACTGTTCTCCACGCTGGGTGTTTTCTTTGCATTCCTCTTCAACCTATGCTTAAAGGCAACTGCCTCTGCAAAGTCTTTCATGACTCTGTTAGACCATTTTAATTTCCAATGGGTTGCATCTCTTCTACAGGCCAGCCCAGAATTTCTTATCTTTTTATATCTGTATCCTTATTTCAATGCATTTAAACTTTTCTCTATCTTTTTTTTGGTTTTTTTTTTTTTTTTTTTTTTTCACTAGACAATAAGCTCTCTGAGACAAGGATCCCATGTATCTTCTTAGGTGGAGGAGATTTGTTCCTAGTGCAGTGCTAGAGACTATGGGCAAATACTAAGGACAATTATTTGATACATATGTAACAAACCTGCACGTTATGCACATGTACCCTACAACTTAAAGTATAATAATAATAAATAAATTTTAAAAAAAGAAAAAATTAAAATGCAAACATAGTATATAATATCCATATGGTTGGTAGTAAATATTGAGGATCATCTTAAAATAATTCTCTCATTCTCAAGATTCTCCAGTGAATATTAATCACAGGATATCAATGTGATCATGCTTTCTCTCTTATTCTACTTCTCAACGACTTTTCCTTTTACCTTTATGATTTAGAACCTGAGATCAGACAAAGAAGAAAGGTGAAAAGAAGAAATAAAATAAAGAAGGCTGAGGACAAACAGGAGTTATTCTGTGTTATTAAGGAAAGAAGACTAAAAGCAACTTTAGGATGTGGGGGGAAAAATTTTAGATGTTATAGCCTTAAAATCTTAAAATGCTTACAATCTTAGACTAAAAGTCTGACTAGCCTAGAATTAAAAGTATTTATTTTCATATATAAGTATACATTAAAAATAACTATATTAAAATCAATATATGCTGCTTTGTGTTAAAAATATAACGTATATGTACGAATGACACATACAAGCTTAAAAAGTATGCTTAGGGAAGAAGTCAAAAGTTAGAGATGATAGAAATTAAGCTATTTCTTTCTACAAATATTCATAAAAATATCTGGATCAAATATAGGCATATCTAGAAGTTAGATGCATAGATGCATGGCTGCCATATTCTTTCCCATACATTTGCTATATTTTATAGTTAAATTAAATGTGAAAATAAATATTTCCACTTCACTCAACAAGCATTTTTTAAAGTCCTACTATATACTGCACACTGCCATTAGCACTTGGGCTATAGTTGTGAGAACCCAAATAATATTCTTATAGAGTTTACATTTTCAGGAATCTGTAAAATTGTCTTTGAAGTCATCTCTTCTAAGGGACTGACACCAGAAGAGTAAGTGACAGATTTTTAAAATGATACTAAATGTTCCTCAATCGCTCTGTTTTTTTTTTTTTTGTTTTGTTTTGTTTGGGTTTTTTTTTTTGAGACGGAGTCTCGCTGTGTTGCCCAGGCTGGAGTGCAGTGGCGCGATCTCGGCTCACTGAAAGCTCCGCCTCCCGGGTTCACGCCATTCTCCTGCCTCAGCCTCCTGAGTAGCTGGGACCACAGGCACCCACCACCGTGCCCGGCTAATTTTTTGTATTTTTAGTAGAGACGGGTTTCATCATGTTAGCCAGGATGGTCTCGATCTCCTGACCTCGTGATCTGCCCTTCTCGGCCTCCCAAAGTGCTGGGATTACAGGCGTGAGCCACCGCGCCCGGCCAATAGCTCAGTTTTTTATAGCACACCGGCTACTTTCCAAACATTAACTATTGAGAATGCAAAGTATATTAGAATAAGAATATGTTTACTTAAATATTTGTTATATGCAATTAATATTAATAAATAATTGAGTTTCTAATATTGCAAAATATTTTCCTAAGATAAAGACTTTAGCAAATAGTAATTGAGCATGAAATCTATGAGGGCACTGTGCCAGTAAGTGAACATGAAGGAAGCTTTAATGATAACCTGAGAGACATAGTCTTGGAGAAATGAGCGCTGGATGAGAGAAAGGATGGCTGCCTAGAAAAGAATGCATTCCCTGGGATTGCTATAGCAGACACACCCTTTCTATTTTCAGCATTTCCAGAATTTAGTCTTACATCTTTAATTTTCCTATGATGAGAATCTTGGTGGCAAACAAATGGTGAAGGTGCGGGGATACTAAAAACACATGTGTCCTCAACCACATCCATTCTGAGGCAGAACCCTAGAAATACAAAATGTTCCTGTCCTAGGACCAGGTACAGGAGACCAGAGAGACAGGCTGCAGTTATCTTCCCCCCTCCCCCTTTCTTTACAGAAGTCAATAAGGCATTCTTCCTCCTCCTCCAGCTCCTCTTTTACTTAAGTGTTTGTTGTTCAATGTGATTTAGTAACTATTGAAATAAGTCATTTTTTCCTCTTCACTACTTGAAACTCAAAAATCATCTAAAAACAATGTCATATATTTTGATTTTTACTTCTAGTTTGTTTAATAAGGTTCCCACTGCACCATTAGTGTAGATTGAGGTAAGCACTCTAACTTGTGATTTTTAATTCTGATTTGTAGTAGGAAAATAAATATTTCAGGTTTATTTAATTTTAAGCTTTCCTATGATAGGTCTGCACTATAATCTTCCACTCTGTATAATTTCCTTTTAAAAGGATGACAGTTTCCTTAATATGACAAAAGCGTACCACATGTCTATTTGGGTATTCAGTGTCTTAGCTTTCTATTTCCATCATCACTAAAGTGATTTTATGCAGGGGATTTTCCACTGATTATCTGAACTGGCAGATCATCTTGACTTCTTCCTCTTTATTCATAAGGGAGCTTCTAGGACTCCAACTATCAGCTGCCAATTCCTCAAGGAATCTGCATATTCTTTGCCAACTTCCCCTGTTCTCTTGACATTTCCTTTTTAAACTCTTTTGTAAAATGGAGTTCTTGCATTTTTAATGATTTTCACTTTGTAAAGTTAGCTGCTGAGCTACCAGGTCTGTATACATGTTACTAGTGTTTTACCTTTATGTAAAATGTGCCTTTTCTCATGACACAATACTCTTTACTGTTTCATGCCTTTAACTTTAAACTACAGTATATGCCTGTGTAACGCTAACAGAGCCATTATTTTTTAAATTTTATTTTTGAGGTGTTTAACTTTCAAGTTTTTGCTGTTATTATTGGTTTTAATTCTGTTGTGCATGACCTGCACTTAAACAGATGAATTTGAACTCTGTCTTTTGATAGAAGTCATCATTCCATTCTATCCAGATATAGGGTGAGAATCCTATACAGTTGTTGTGCTCCTTACATCTTCATGTTAACTTCTTTAAAAAAAATCCTTTCCTGTATTCCCTTATTATCTTGCATTATTTTAATCAAATTGCTATTTATTCCATGTTTTTGCTACTTAGATATTCTTATTAAAATTTCATTCTCTTCCCTTATCAGACCATGCATTTGTAACTACATAATGTGCATTTTTTATTATTGCTTGAAGAGAAAATAAGTATTTCTTCATGAAAATATACTGATTCTTCACTAACATGGTGTATGTTACCCATCCTATCCTTATCAGACATATAGAAACGCATTAATTTATTCTATCTCTTCCCTACTCTGTCCCTACTATGGTCACTTTAGAATGTTCCTCTTTTCCTGTTTTGCTTAGCTAGTTAAAAATGTTAATTCTTTATTATGATTTAAGTTTTCTTGCAACTTACCATGGTCCTGCTGTTTTAAGTATGTGTAAAGCTTGCATTTTCTCTGTCAGATCATTATTTGGTTTAAGTATTTTCTCAGTCATCCCCCTCAGATGGAATTCAGTACATTATTGTACACAAGTAATGATCTTCTCTGTAAGATGATAAAGTCATCATCTTACAGAGAAGAGGTATAGGATTTGGAGAAAACATAGTTATTTTCATTAATCAGCAGATGTTTTATTACCCTTTTCTGGTTTCAAATGTTACAAATAAAAAAAGATGCCATTCCTTTTTCTTGTGTGTGTAACACTTTAACATTATTTATTATTATTTTAATGCCATTAACAGTAACATAATATTATGCTATAGGACCTCAAAGATTTAAAAAAATTGTCACAATATGACTAGGTCTATTTATTTTATTGATCTACCTTAAGACCTGATAGATGCATTTATTTCCAGACTCAGGTCTTTCTAAAGGTCAGATAGATTCTCTCCCATTATTTATTTAGCATTACCTATACTTCCTCTGTTCTTTTTCCCTCCTCCTTGAAATATTATTTGCATGTTAGGTGTTTTGTATTTTCCTTCTGTGTGTTTTATTTTTCTTCTCGTATATTCTAACTTTTTGTATTTTTCTTCTTCCCTTGGCAATTATTTTTAATATCTCAAGCCACTACTTTGAGTGACAATAATGATCATCATTTTTTATTACGTGAAGAACATATTTGAAAAATACTCTGGGTTTCTGTCTACTTAACCTTCAGAATACCCCTTATTGCTACTTTTTGGGGGGAGGGGGATGTTGTTTTGGTTTTAATCTTCCTTCCTCACCTGCTTTAATATGTCAAACTTGTGACAGATCTTTGTAACTGCTGGGCCTGCTTAAACACATGGTTATTGTTATTTGCTGACAAATTGGGGCCCAGGTTCCCTACCTTTAGTAGATGTAGAGTGAAAGATTGTCTCTTAGCGTGGGCCAACAGTTCGAAGTAAGACTTGCAAGGCCGTGGATATTTTCCCTACTCTGCACCCCCATTAAACTTTTCCATTCCCAGTGATAGCCTCATATTTTAACCTGCTCTTTCATCTTTCTGTTGGTCACATTGCTGTGGGAACGATTACAGTGAGTTATATCATCTGCTGTCAGAAATGCCAGACAGCTGGTGGCCCACATTCTTCCTGTGATCCTTTACTTTGAGGACTTCGTATCTGTGCTTCTTTACTCAAGCATTCCACAGTTAACCCAGGCCATGGAGGAGAAAGTCATAGACCAGTTCTCTCTACTTCAGCTATCACAGAGCAAACAGCCTTATTTGTACTTCATGCCTTTAAGCCTCAGTTGGTCTTTTGGCTTAGGAAAGGCAGATAGACGGAAATTATCAACAGTAGAAAGGAAGCTGGATTCTCATAGTCATCTTCCTGGATCTTCTTCTCCTCCTGGTGGAATCTTCCAAGGGTTCCAATCCTCCCTGCTTTAACCTCTCAGCTTTCTAGAAAGAAAGATTTTTCTCCCATTGCTTTGTATCTAATTCGGTCTCTTTACAAAGACCCTTCAGATTCTGTTCAAAAACCCTTTGAATTTCTTTCAGGTTTTCTTGATTTATTCATCCCAATTCCATCTTGTGCTTTTTTCTAGTATATCAATTTAGGCCCTTTTTGAATTAAGTGGGGAACCTAGTTGCTGATTAACTAGTTCAACCATATAAATTTCCAGGAAAACTTTCACTTGATTCACATGCACATTATTTTTTTAATTAGAAAGTAGGATTTTATACACATGTGCTCCATCAAGCTTCCTATATTTTTCGAGAAGTATTTTAAGTGTTTATTCTATCTTCCTGCATGACCCTTAATACGCTTTAAATGTCACTCTAAAAAACACAATGTGACCGTGGAGTCTTCACAAACTTCTTTATAGTCATTGTAACTGAATCGGTAACACCTTTAGTATTATTATTTTGCTGTCATTTGTAATTAATTCCCTATTTGGGCCATCAATGGATATTCTATGAATGTGCACATCACACATGTTGCAAAAAGTAAAGTGCAAACTTTGGCTTGTAAACTGATACAAACCAACTGTGACCAGTTCAAATTACATTATTTTACTCACTGAGTATAATATTAAAAGGAATATTCAGCAAACTAGCTTATTAAAGTAAGATACTTTTTTGAGTCTTGGTGTTTCTTTTTTTTTTTTTTTTTTTTTTTTGAGACAGAGTCTCTCTCTGTCACCCAGGCTGGAGTGCAGTGGCAAGATCTCGGCTCACTGCAAGCTCCGCCTCCCGGGTTCACACCTTTCTCCTGCCTCAGCCTCCCGTGTAGCTGGGACTACAGGCGCCTGCCACCGAGCCTGGTTAATTTTTTTTTTTTTTTTTGTATTTTTAGTAGAGACGGGGTTTGGTGTTTCATTTTTAATATATCCTTTTATTGTCTAAGGTAAAAATAATGCACAAGATAATTAACAATGATAAAATAATATGTACAAAACATTTGTTCTGTACCAGGTAGTACTTTAGATTAATTATATCCTTTAATAATTATAGCTCTAGGGAAGAAACACAGAGGAGAGTAGCAGAATAGAAGGCTCTGCCAATCGTCCCCCTGGCAAGTATACCAAATTAACAACTATCTACACGGAATAAACACCTTGATAAGAACCAAAAATCAGGCGAACCCTCATAGTACCTGGTATTAAAAATGTATCACTGAAAGAAACAATAAAGAGGTAGATAGAACAGTTTTGAATTGCTGATGCCACCTCCTTACCACCATCTGGCACTGGTGTCGTGGTACAGAGTGTCTCTGGGCATCAGGGGAGGGAGAACAAAGCAATTGTGAGGCATTAAACTCAGTACTGTCTTGTTAGAGCAGAAAGGAAAACCAGACCAAACTCAGCTGATGCCCACCTATAAAGGAAGCATTTAAGCTATCCCTAGCCAGAGGCAAATTGCTGATCCCTGCAGTATGAACTTCAGCTCCTTCAGACCTCATTACTAAGGGTCAAAATGCTATGGGACTCTAAGCAAACTTGAAAGGCAGTCTAGGCCATATAGACTGCATCTCTTAGGTGAGTACTGGGGCTGAACTAGGCCCAGAGACAGTGGACTTGGGAAGCACACACCATACTGAGATACCAGCTGGGGCAGCTAAGGGAGTGCTGGCATCACCTCTCTTCTAATCCCAGGCTGCACAAATTGTAGCTCCAAGAGAGACCCCTTCCTTCTGCCTGAGTAGAGGAGAGGAAAGAGTGAGTAGGACTTTGTCTTCCATCTTGGACGCCAGCTCAGTCATAACAGGATAGGGCACTGGTCAGAGTTATGAGGTCCTTGTTCCAGGCAATAGCTCCCAGATGACACTTCTACACACCCTGGGCTAGAAGGGAATCTACTCACTTGAAGTGAAGGACCCAATCCTGGCAACATTTATTACCTGCTAACTAAAAAGTGCTTGATCACTGAAAGATCAGCAGTGATACCTAGGTACTATGTTGAAGGCCTTGGGAAAGCTTCTGAAACTTTCTGGCTTCAGGTGAGACTCAGCACATTACCAACAGTGGTGTCTACAGGGAAAATCTCTTTCTGCTTGAGAAAAGCGGAGGGAAAAGTAAAGGGGATTTTGTCTTGCACCTTAGATGCCAGCATGACCACAGAGGTTTACAGCACCACACGGGCTCTTTGGGTCATTGATTTCAGGACTTGACTCTTGGATGTCATCTTTGACCTTCCCTGTGTCAGAGGTATGCCAATGGCCCAAACTGGTGTGTCCCAAGCCAGGACTCTTTCACCAAAAGATGATGGAAGAGCCTTTGGCTTTAGGAAACATCAGCAATAGTCTGGCAGAATTCCTTATGGCCTGTGTTAGTGGTAACTACACGGCGAGGCTCTTCTGCTTTTTGGAAAAGGGAGGGAAGGGTGGGAAGGACTGCATCTTGTGGAACGATTGCCAGCTCAGCTGCAGTATAATACAACACCAGGTAGACTTGTAAGGTATTTGATACTAGTCCCTAACTCTTGGACTGAATCTCTGGACCCAGCTGGGACCTGGGAGAATTCACCACCCTGAAGGGAAGGACACAGGCCTGGCTGTCTTTACTTGATGTCTGTAGAGCCCAAGGGCCTTGAGGAAATATAGATAGTAGCCAAGGAATGATTACTGCAGGCCTTGGGCAAGGCCCAGTGCTGTACTCTCTTCAGTTCTAACCCAGCACAGTCATAGTGGTGGTGGTCACAGAAATGCCTGTGTCACTCCATTCTCAGCTTTAGGTGTCTCAGAATGAAGAAAGAACTCTGTTTGAAAGAAAGAAAGTAAGAGGAGAGAACCTGTAACCAACTGATAATCCAGATAATTCTTTTGAATCTTGTCTAAGACCATCAAGGTGGTACCCCTACAAGTCTGTAAGAACCACAGAATTATTAAGATTGGGGTACCCCCTAAAGAAGATATAGCTTAGATGACAACACACAAGTCTTTCAGATACCTGGAAAGCCTTTCCAAGAAGGATATGTACAAACAAGCGCAGATAGTGAAGATTATAATAAATGCCAAACTCTTTGATGCACAGACACTGAAGAATATCTACTAGCATCAACACCATCCAGGAAAATATGACCTCACCAAATGAACTAAATAAGGCATCAGGGACCAATCCAGGCTAACTAGAGATATATGAACTTTCAGACAGAGAATTTGAAATAGTTGTATTGGGGAAAATTCAAAGAAATTCAAGAGAACACAGAGTAGGAATTAAGATTTTTTTCAGATAAATTTAATGAAGAGATTAAAATAATTTAAAAGAATCAAGCAGACATTTTGGAGCTGAAAAAATGCAATTCACATCCTGAAGAATAAATGATTCTTTAAATAGCAGAGTTGATTAAGCAGAAGAAATAATTAGTGAGCTTGAAGACAGGCTATTTGACAATATCCAGTCAAAGGGGACCAAAGAAAATAGAATTAAGAAAAAATATGCCTACAGGATCTAGAAAATAACTTCAAAAAGGCAAGTCTAAGAGTTATTGACCTTAAAGAGGAGGTACAGAAAGAGATGTAGAAGGGGTATTCAAAGAGATAAAAATGGAGAACATCTCAAACCTAGAGAAATATAGCAATACTCAAATACAGGTAGGTTATAGAGCACCAAGCAGATTTAACCCAAATAATACTACATGGTGATATTTAATAAGCAAACCCCCTAAGATCAAGGATAAAGAAAGAATTCTAAAAGTAAAAAGAGAATAGGTACAAAATAACACACAATGGAGCTCTAATATGTCTGGCAGCAGACTTTTCAGTAGAAACCATATAGACCAGAAGAGAGTGGCATGACATATTTAAAGAAGTGCTGAAGGAAAATAAACCGTAAACTTTTATCCTAGAATTATATATCTGGTGAAAACATCCTCCAAACAAGAAGGAGAAATAAAGACATTCCCAGACAAATAAAAGCTGAGAGTTTTCAGCAACACCATACCTGTCCTACAAGCAATGCTAAAGGGAATACTTTGATTAGAAATTAAAGGACATTAATGAGCAATAAGCAATCACCTGAAAGTACAACACTCACAAGTAATAAAAGTACACAGAAGAGCACAGAGTATTATAACACTGTAACTGTGGTGTGTAAACTACTCTTATCCTAACTAGAAGGGCTAAATGATGAAACAATTAAAAATAATAATAAGTATGACAACTTTTCAGAACATAGAAAGTACAACAAGATATAAATAGAAACAACGAAAAGTAAAGAAACAAGGGGATGAAGTCATAGAATTTTTGTTAGTTTTCTTATTTCTTATTTGTTTATGCAAACAGTGTTAAGTTCTTACCAGGATAAAATGAAGGCTTATAAAATATTATTTGCAAGCCTCATGGTACCCTCAAACCAAAAAAACTACAGTGGATACACAAAAAATAAAAAACATTAAACAAAATTATATCACCAGAGAAAATCACCTTAATTAAAGGAAGAAAGGAAGGAAATATAAAATGAAGACAACACTACAAACGACCAGAAAACAATAACAAAATGGCAGAAGTAAATTTTTACTTATCAATAATAACATTGAATGTAAATGGACTGAACTCTCCCATCAAAAGATACAGAGTGGCTGAATGGAAGAAAAAAAAATAAGACCCATTGATCTTTTGTCTACAAGAAACACACCTCCCCTATAAAAACACATATTGACTGACAATAATGGTATGGAAAAAATGTTCAGGAGTATCTAAACTTATATTAAATAAAATAGATTTCAGGAAAAAAAGCTGTAAGAAGAGACAAAGAGGGTCACTAGATAATAATAAAGTTGTCAACTTAGCAAGAGAATATAGCAATTTTAAATAATATCCACGCAATACTGGAACACTTAGATATATAAAGCAAATATTATTAGAGAAAAAGAGAAGATAAGTCCAAACACAATAATAATGTGACACTTCAACACCCCACTTTCAGCATTGGACAGACAGAAAATCAACAAAGAAACATTGGACTTAATCTGTACTATTAATTAAATGAATCTAGTGGATATTTACAAAACATTTCATCCAACTATGTGCAGAATACACATACTTTTCCTCAGTACATGAATCATTCTCAAGGATAAACCATAAGTTAGGTCACAAAACAAGTCTAAAAATATTCAAATACAATAATATCAAGTCTATTATCTGATCAGAATGGATTAAAACTAGAAGTTAATAGCAATAGAAATTTTGGAAACTATACACATACAGAAAAATTAAACAATATGTTCATTAATGACCAGTGGGTGAATGAAGAATTTCAGAAAGAAAGTAAAAAATATTTTGAAACAAATGAAAATGAAAACACAAAATACCAAAACCTATAGGATGCAGCAAAAGCAGTACTAATAGGAAACTTTAGAGCTACAAGTGCCTACATCAAAAAAGAGCAAAAATTTCAAATAAACAACCTAATAATGCATCTTAAAGAACCAGAAAAGCCAGAGCAAACCAAATACAAAATTAGTAGAATTAAAGAAATAATAAAGATCAGAGCAGAAATAAATGAATTTGAAGAAATTTGAATAAATGAAGAAAATTATATAAAAAAATCAATAAAAATAAAACATTGCTTTCTTGAAAAGTTAAACAAAATTGACAGACTGTTAGACAGCCTAAGAAAAAAAGGAGAAGATAGAAATTGACAAAATCAGAAATAAAAAAGGAAACATTTCAGCTGATACTGCAGAAATTTAAAGGATCATTAATGGCTACTATGAGCCAATAAACTGAAACACCTAGAAGTAATGGACACATTTCTAGACACATACAACCTACCAAGATTGAACCAGGAAGAAATCCAAATCCTGAACAGATCAATGACAAATAATCAGATTGAAGACAAAATAAAAAGTCTACCACTAAAGAAAAGCCTGGAACCCAATGATTTCACTGCTGAATTCTACCAAACATTTAAATAAATACTATCAATCATACTCAAATTGTTTTGAAACATAGAAGAGGAGGGAATACTTCCAAACTCATTCTATGAGGCCAATATTACCATGAAAACAAAAATAGACAAAGTCACATCAATGAAAGAAAACTATAGGCCAATATCTTTGATGAATAATCAAAAATCCTAAACAGAATTCCAGCAAATAGAATTTAACAATACATTAGAAACATCATTTATCATGACCAAGTCGGATTTATCTATCGGATGTAAGGATGGTTTCACATACACAAATCAATCAATGTGATACATTGTATCAACAGAAGGATGGATTAAAAACATGTGATTACTTCAATTGATGCTGAAAAGGCATTTGATAAAATTCAACTTCCCTTCGTAATAAACCCCCCCCCCAAAAAAAAAACTGGGGCCTCAACATAGTAAAGGCCATATATCACAGACCTCCAGCTAATATCATACTGAATGGGAAAATTTGAAAGCCCTTCCTCCAACATCTGAAACACAACAAGGATGCCCACTGTCACCACTGATATTCAACATAGTACTAGAAGTCTTAGCTAGCTCATTTAAACAAGAGAAAGAAAAAAAGAGCATCCAAATTGGAAAGAAAGAAGTCAATTTTTCCTTTTTTTGCAGTTGATGATATGATCGTATATTTTGAAAAACCTAAAGACTCAACTAAAACACTATTAGAATTGAATAAACAAATTCAGTAAAGTTGCAGCACATGAAATCAATACACAAAAACCAGTAGCATTTTTGTATGTCAACAGTGAGAAATCTGAAAAAGAAATAAATGTATGATTCCATTTATAATAGCCAGACATAACATTAAATACCTAAGAATTAACCAAAGAAGGGAAAGATCTCTACAATGAAAACTCTAAAACACTGACAAAAGTAATTAAAGACACCACAAATAGAAACAAAATTCATATTTCTGGATTAATAGAATAAAGATTGTTAAAATGTCCATGCTACCACAAGCAATCTACAGATTTAATGTAATATCTATCAAAATACCAATGACATTCTTCAGCAAAATGAAAAAAAAAAATCTAAAATTTATATGGAACAATAAATCACCCAGGAAAGCCAACTGTATCCGAAGGAGAAAGAAAAAACCAGGGGACTCACATAATCTGACTTTATGCTACAGAGCTATAGTAACCAAAACAGCATGGTGGTGGCATAAAAATAGATGCATAGACCAAGGGAACAAAATAGAGAACACAGAAACAAACCCACACATTTACAGTGAAGTCATTTCTTACAAAGGTGTCAAGAACATACACTGGGGAAAGACTCTCTTTTTGTAAATGGTGCTGGGAAAACTGGATATCCATTTGAAGAAGAATGAAACTAGATCCTATCTCTCACTATATACAAAAATCAATTCGAAATGGATTAAACACCTAAATGTATGACCTAAAGTCACGAAACTGTTACAAGAAAACATTGAGGAAACTCTCTAGGATATTGGTCTGGGCAAAAATTTTCTTTAGTAATATCCCACACACACAGGCAACCAAAGCAAAAATGGACAAATGGAATCACTTTGAATTAAAAAGCTTATGCACAGCAAAGGATACAATCAACAAAGTCAAGAGACAACCCACAGAATGAGAGAAAATATGTTCAAACTCCACATCTGACAAGGGATTAATAGCCAGAATACCATAAGGAGAAACAACTCTATAAACAATAATAATCCAATCAAAAAGCAAGATTTTATATAGACATTTCTCTCAAAAGAACACATACAAATGGCAAACAGGAACATGAAAAAGTGTTCAACATCACTCATCATCAGAGAAATGCAAATCAAAACTACAATGAGATATCATCTCACCCTAGATTAAATGGCTTATATCCAAAAGACAGGCAATAACAAAAGCTGTTGAGGATGTAGAGAAAAGGATATCCTAGTATACTGATGTTAGGAATGTAAATTAGTACAACCACTATGGAGAACAGTTTGGATGTTCCTCAAAAAACCAAAAATGGAGCTACCATATGATCTAGCAATCCCACTGCTAGGTATATACCCAAAAGAAAGGAAATCAGTTTATTGAAGAGATACTTGAACTCCCATGTTTGTTGCAGCACTGTTTGGAATATCTAAGATTTGGAAGCAACCTGTGTTCATGAACAGAAGAATGAATAAAGAAAAATGTCTGCCGGACGCGGTGGCTCATGCCTGTAATCCCAGTACTTTGGGAGGCCGAGGCTGGCAGATTGCCTGAGTTCAGGCATTAGAAATTAGCCTGGCCAACATAGTGAAACCCTGTCTTTACTAAAAATACAAAAATGAGCCGGGTATGGTGGCAGGTACCTGTAATCCCAGCTGCTCGGGAGGCTGAGGCAGGAGAATTGCGTGAACCCGGGAGGAAGAGGTTGCAGTGAGTCAAGATTGCTCCATTGCATTCCAACCTGGGTGACAAGATCAAAACTCTGTCTCAAAATAAATAAATAAATAAATAAATAAAAATTTAAAAAAAGAAAAAAGAAAAGAAAAATGTCACACATATACGCAAAAAGTACTATTCAACCATAAAAAAGAATTAGATTCTGTCACTTTGAAGAATATGGATGGAACTGGGGATCATCATGCTAAGCGAAATGAGCCAGGAACAGAAAGACAAACACTGCATGTTCTCACTTAATTGTGGAATCTAAAAATCAAGACTATTGCATGAACTCATGGACATGGAGGGTAGAACTATGATTAGTAATAATATTATAAAATAACTAAAAGAGTGTAATTGAATTGTTTGAACCACAAAGGATAAAAACTTGAGGGAATGGATACCCCATTCTCTATGATATAATTATTTCACGTTGTATGCTTGTATCAAAACATCTCATGTACCCCCAAAATATATACACCTACTATGTACCCACAAAAGTTAAAAAAAATACTTATAACTAAGTCTAATTAGCAATGAGTTACTATTGTTTTCTCATTTTGTACATGAAAACATTATAATATAGAAAAGTTATAAAAGTTGTTCAAAATGTGACAAATAATCTGATGGAGGCCAATTTGAAAACTATGTCAAAATCCAGGTCTCACTTACTTAACTATAACAGTATGGAATTTTAAATTTATTGATGAATAACTATGTGAAGAGGAGTCTACATTTAAGAAGTAGAGTTCAAAACAGTCGTGATATATAAGAACATAGGAGGTTTTGTGGCACCTGATCTAAAAAATTTTAGAGATCCAAGGCATCCAAACTCTATTTGCTGAACACATCATTTTCTACTCACTTTGAATAAATTTCTAATATATGTACAATTCTACAGATGAGTTCTAGGGATAGTTCCCAAATCAAAGGTTATGACAAACCAAATTATCTATGTACACGGAAAGATTGTAGATGTACTAAGAAACTGCAGGAGCAAGTCTAGGAATGTTTAAGGCTGTGAAAACTGACCCAAAATAAAAGAACTAAAGGAGTTTAGATTAAGAAGAGCTTTACATATGTAGCAAAAATGAACAGTGTCGTATGTAGAAATCACTCAGCAAAAATTGTTGAGATATCAGAGTGATGTTTTAAATAGCACCACAATATTAATGTTTATTTCAAAGAAAATTTCTTCTGAACATTTTCCTTCTTTAACCTTACTCTTATATTTAGAAAAATGTCAAGACTGAAATTATTTCAATGAGTCCCTGCAGCATATTGGGACTTCTCTAAGCATATCATTTTTTTTTTTTGTCTTCTTAAATACCTTCTGTTACGGATATATTAAAAATACCATGAGAACATGTTATATCCTCTATTTTTACAAATGAGCAGGTCCACAGAGAGTAAGTTTGGCCCATGAAGAGAAAACATTATTCTATGTCTAAAGACAAGGACAATAAAATACCATTGTAAACCAGAATTTGTATTGAAGTACAATATAGTCTGACGCCAGCCACCTTATTGGCTCTGAGACTTTGAAAATTTACACTTTCTTCCACCTCATTAATTTCAGCTCCACAGATGAAGAAATAGTGGTTCATAGTATTCAACTAATCTAGCCCTCATTATACTGAAAGTGAAGCTATCACACAAATTGTATTCTTTGGTTCCAGTGTTTATGTGTTTCTCCTGACAAACAGATAAACAAAGTGTGTTCAGTAGAACTATTCCAGTGGAAATGCAAATATAAAAATACTTCTGAGGCTTATTGTCTTAAAAAAAAATTGATGCTTACATTATATTATTCTATGTTGCATTATCATACATGTTTATTTATACTCATATATAACTATGTATGAATGTGTGTGTGTGTATATATATATGCCAGAAAACAAAAAAACTACAAATACTAAAAGATGCAGCCGGAAAACAATAAAGGTCTTCTTTCTCTTTTCAGTCTTTATATTTATTTGTCTTAAAAATAATAAGCTACCTGAGAAAGAGGACTATTGCTTATAATAGCAATAAATTCATTCAACATATTTATATGTGTATGTATATACAGTCATGTGTTGCTTAACAATGGCAATACATTCTAAGAAATGTGTCATTAGGCAATGTTGTCATTGTGCTAACATCCTAGAGTGTACTTAATGAAAACCTAGACGGTATAGCCTACTATACACACAAGCTATAAGTTATTGCCTATTGCTTCTAGGCTACAAACCTGTACAGGATGTTACTGTATGGAATACTGCAGACAGTTGTAACACAATGATATTTGTGTATCTAAACATAGAAAAGGTACAGTACAAATATGATATTATAATATTATGGAACTATAGTCATATATCTGGTCTTTCATTGACTGAAACATTACATGGCACTTGAACTGTATGTGTGTGTATGTGTGTGTATGTGTATATATGTGTGTGTGTTTAATTATATAAATATATAACATGTATAACACAATTTTATGTAATTGTGAAATGATCTGAACATACATAAAGTAACTCACACAAAAAATAAATTATTAAAAAATGAGCCTCATGACCTCTTAGTTATGATAGTATCTTATCTTTATATACAGATTTTTTGTACATCCAATACCTTCAATGCTTTTGATTCTCTAAACTCAAAAATGTAATGAGAATAAAGCCACATCTATAATAAGGATGCTACATAGGACCAGCAAACTAGCATTTTGATAATAATTATTTTATAGTAAATTTGATGAGTATGGATAAAAAGTAAAAACATTACAAAGCCTGCTGGATGGTAGGGATATCCCAGAGATCTTAAGAAGAGTTACGGGAGGAAATAAGTATGATGACATGCATGACCATTAATAAAGCCTGACACATGGAAGATCAATGTATTTCTTGCTGCTGATGTGGATGTCAAATTTTATGAAAGGTTTAAGAAACTTAAGAATGTTTATTATTTGTTTATATTCTAATTTTGAATTGCTTACTTGTAAATTTACTTTGTAAAATAATATAATTAAGTTTGATATTGGCGATTTCTCAAGGATCTAGAACTAGATGTACCATATGACTCAGCCATCCCATTACTGAATATATACCCAAAGGATTCTAAATCATGCTGCTATAAAGACACATGCACACATATGTTTATTGCGGCACTATTCACAATAGCAAAGACTTGGAATCAACCCAAATGTCCATCAGTGACAGACTGGATTAAGAAAATGTGGCACATATACACCATGGAATACTATGCAGCCATCAAAAAGGATGAGTTTGTGTCCTTTGTAGGGACATGGATGCAGCTGGAAACCATCATTCTTAGCAAACTATCACAAGAACAGAAAACCAAACACCACATGTTCTCACTCACAGGTGGGAACTGAACAATGAGATCACTTGGACTCGGGAAGGGGAACATCACACACCGGGGCCTATCATGGGGAGTGGGGAGGGGGAAGGGATTGTATTGGGAGTTATACCTGATGTAAATGACAAGTTGATGGGTGCTGACGAGTTGATGGGTGCAGCACAGCAACATGGCACAAGTATACATATGTAACAAACCTGCACGTTATGCACATGTACCCTAGAACTTAAAGTATAATAATAATAATTAAAAAAAAAAACCTTTACAGAAAAACTGAATTCTCAATGCAATAGAAACACATAAGAAAATTTAAACAAAATTAACTTCGCAATTTTTATTATAAAGTTTATTACTTTCTTTAAGAATGACTAGAATATATATACTTAAACCATTATACAGTAAAGTTTGTTTCTCTCTGTCTCTCAGTCTATATGACATAACTAAACATTTGGTTGCTTTAATTTTTATTTGGGTTTTGAATCGTTGTTATTATCATATTAAAATAACCACAATTTTAATAAAAACAAAGTATTTTTACATCTGAAGACGAGGTTATTTCTCATTTTTCTATGACTAGGTCATGATCTTTTTTTAATGTTCAATATTTAACCCATTTGGAATGTATATACTGTTAAGCATGAGCATTGTTGGATTTATCTAGTTTTACCCGTTGCTCTGGATTGTATTGAATGGGAATAGACCAAGTAGGAAACAGAGTCCTAAAGATTCTGAGAATATTAAAAGAGGAGCTGGTCCCCTGGAAACTCTCAAAAGAGAGAAGAAAATTAAAAACCTGAGTTAATTTGCGGCCAGGTGCGGTGGCTCACGCCTGTAATCCCAACACTTTGGGAGGCCGAATTGGGTGGATCACCTGAGTTAAGGAGTTCAAGATCAGCCTAACATGGTGAAACCCATCTCTAATAAAAATACAAAATAGGTCACGCATGGTGGTGCATGCCTGTAATCCCAGCTGCTTGAGAGGTTGAGGCAGGAGAATTACCTGAACCCGCGAGGCGGAGGTTGCAGTGAGCCGAGATCGTGCCACTGCACTCCAGCCTGGGCAACAAGAACAAAACTCCATCTTAAAACAAAACAAACAAACAAAAGCCAGTTAATTTGCTGCCTTGAGTTCTCATTAAATAAATTCTTTAGTCTTTGGATAAAATTATCTTTTAAATATTTCTTGATTATAATCATCCAGTATAAATCTACGCTTCACAAACCTTCATGTGTGAAGATGGAATGCAAAATACACAACACTCAAGGATGATGAAGACGAAAATTGTAAAGCAAGTAACTTTTAAGTAATCAGTAGTAAGAATTTTATTTAAGTAATGCTATCTGCAAATATCTGAGTTTTTAAATATGATTTTATATAATTAACACAAAACTTTAACAAACATGGAATTTTAAAAAATATTTATCTCTGTCACAGTTGGCAGTGAGAACAAACATAATATAAATTATAACTGGTATCTAATTACTAGGTTGTCAATTATTAGTTATTTCTGCATAAAAGCATTTTCTCATTATTGATAATTTCTCTGTTTTATCATTTATAAAATTGAACTCTCCAGAAATAGTTCATTTTATGTGGACATCAATAATAATCAAAATAAGTAACAGAAACTTAATCAAAGGATGTGTGTTTATGGCTTTGTTGTTCTGTCCTCTTTACTGTCAAATTAATTCAGATTGATCTATATAAACTTCCCTTTGAACACAGGGAAAAATATTGTGTTATAAATGAAGATGTAGCATAATAAGGAAGAAAGTCCTTATTGTAAGCCACATGCTTTCAATCAGCATTTGATGCTCGCTTGCTTATGTGAGACAAACTGGCATACTTAAAATTATACAATGGTAACATAAGTAAAGCATGTGTCATTTACATATACTTATTTTTAAGTAGATTTTTTGTCATAAATCATATAGGCAGAATTAATTTATAAATCTTACTATCTTCTAAGATTATCCATCTCTTTAAATTGTGGAATGTTAAAAATTCTGCCTATGATTATTTTCAAACAAAGGACTGCTTTGCTGCATTTTACTTTGTGTATTCCCATAAAGGCCTAGGTCAGTCCTTACACTTGCTCAGCTTGCTCACCCCAATACTGTCCAGGAAGCTCAGCTCTAGCCCACAGCCTGGACCAATTACTAAGACTATAATATACACACAAGACCCTGAAAAAAACATTTAATTTCATGTCGAATCTATCCTGCTGCCCTTAGCTTGTTCAAAACAATTGGGGTATTTTATTTGATTGTTTACTTTCTTTTATAAAAGGAAGAAGCAAAAAGAAGAGTAGATAAAAAGTGATCATTGATAACTACCCTTCCCTATGATTTAAACCCTATGTTTGTATTTCAATAAAAGAAAATATTCTAAAAATAATTCCATATGGCTGTCACCTAGATATTTTTGTTCCTAATTCATCATTGGGAGAAAAAAGACAATTTAGAAAATAGCAAGACCTAAATTAATGATATTGGTACATTTGGAAGGGGATAAAAATACTTTATATATGCATTATTTAAATCTGAATTCATTATCAAGTACTGGCATATTTACTTCTGTTTCCATCAGTTATTTTTTTAAAACAAAAGTAGAGAAATCTTAAACAACACAAGCAAGATAGTCACCTACTTTGTTTTTGGTGTGCATATGTGAAATTAATATTCTTGTATTTCTAAAATGTTATGTGAGCCACTTGGTTGTTTTTATTATTCATAATAATGAGAAGAAACAATGTGTGTGTGTGTGTGGTGTGTGTGTGCACGTGTACATGTGTGTGTTGTTTTTTAGGGGAATAATTTTAAAGTTAAGGTCTATCTTGTGATTCTGTAATCGGCAGATGTGCTTAAAGATTTGGCTACATAAACCTTCTCAAAATGCTCCAAGACAGCAGAGCCAGGTGGCATATGCCACAACATACACATACTGTGATGCCTTGCAGCATTCGGCAAGGAGGACTCACCCTCTTTGTAATTCATCATAGTGAGACATATCCAGATAAATCAATATACATGCCAAAACAAAATATTAAAGGAAACAATTGGTTATGTAACCACACAGAAGCAATTACTTGTTCTGACATGACTAAACTTTTAATAGCTCAAGGAACTAAAAAGAATCAGATGTCTGAATATTTTAAAAACATATTCTAAAAGATTTATCTTCTCTTAGGACAGAAAAATACCTTTTCTGTTTTCTTTGTCAGGTACCTTCGTTGCAAAGTGATGTATATAACTAGAGGAAGAAAGGAAAATTACTTCTGTCAGTCAGATAGCAAAATTAAAAAAATAATCACTTTATTTGTGTGTGTTTCTATCGACATATTTTAAAATATACACAAATTTGTGAAACCTTTCAGAGATTTAGTCCAAGTTTCTAAGTTCACTGGACAGTACCATTAAGAGACAGCAATGACTATGGAGATGATAATATCTTCTGGTCACTATTGTTAACTTTCTGTAACGTTAAACAATGTCCAGGGATATATGAGTATATTCTGCCTCTAGAGCTTAAAAAACATTATACCTGTTTTACCAAACAATTGTAATATAAAATTTAGGGTTTACACAATCACTTAATATTAATCACATTTCATCTGTGATAAGGCTTTTGCATAAATCAAATGAAACTTCTAAAATTTAGAGAACATTACATGTAATTCTATATAAACTATTAAAATAAGGCACTAAGAAGTATTTAACAGAAAATAAATGTTTTAAGTGATATATGCAAAAAATTCTTTTTAAAGAAATACTAACTTCATATATCATGCCATTTTTTAATATCTACTGTCAGAAAAATATAACAGGTACCAAAAACTAACCAATCATACCTCACATATTCCACTAAAAAATTTCTGTTTTTCAGCATATGTTATCTATGAATCATTTCTCAATGAATTTTAAACAATCACTGGCTTCTGGTGGCTGCTTAGAAACTCAAACAATCAAAGAAACAAAAACCCTATAATTAAAACCTTGGTAGTAGGATGAAATTTTGTTTTGTGCTGTGTTTTTTTTCTGGACATTGACATCTGTTTTGCTTTCCAGAAACTAAAGTCTCTGTTAAAAAGAAAAAAAAACAAAAACAAAAAAAAACAACTTTTATCTGAAATGTCTTTCCAAAATCTTTAGCAAAATGTATTTTTTTCTGCTGCTACCCTTTGCTTGAGACATTGCCTTATAAGTGAAGTGTGGCTGATGAGAAAATAAATACTGTGGTCCAAGTGGTTCTACTCCCTTGTATGGAAACTGTCCATCAATGGGCAGTGTATATCTTATGTTATATTAGCACACAATTTTAATCTATACTTAAAACACCAAAACAAAAAACAGATAAAATATATTTAAAAGATTAAAAAAAATAAATTTGGTATTTCTGTAATAGAAATAGTGACCTGCTTTCTTTTTGTGACTCAATCCTCCTCCTCCATATATAAATTTATATTATAAAATATTATAATTTTTATATCTGTCTTTTTCAGCACAATATAAAAAATCTCAAGGGTAGGAGATGATTAATTTTAATTTGTTGCTCTAGTATATACTGTATTTTTTATAATGTGTGATATTTTTAGCATGATAGTATAATAAATAAAACTGTAAAGAAGTGCATTTTATTTGTCAGACTTCCACATTTGAAAACTTGACATACGTAATATCTGCTAACATCACACCTAACAGGTTTCTTAAAGTAAAAACTAGAGTAAAGCATCTTTTATTAATATTTGCATTATATGCAGTCACACTCTTGCATACTTTTTAAAATTTAGATACTTGTTAAATTGTAGTTTCCCATTAAATAATTTATTACAAAAGTTGGCCAGAAGGAGATCTACTTATTAAGCATGGAGGAAGAGGAGCATTTTTCTGAACATATTAGAGATACGTAGTTTGGCTAATAGAAACAGGTATTCAAATGATTTTGTAAAATAAATTTCAAAAATAGCCACAAATGTGTTTGTGTAAGTTATATGAAGAACCAGAAATGGAATTTCTACTTTTCAAAAAAAATACTGAATCCAGACTGCAGACACAATTTATATATTATTTTAGTCTTGATGTTAAATATCGATTATGATAGACAGAGCAACGACTCCTCAAAGCTGTCCGTGACTTAATCCTTGTAATCTGTGAATATGTTACCTTTCATAACTTGCATGATAAAGTGGAATTAGAGTTGCAGATGGAATTAAGGTTGCTAATAAACTGACATAAACTGACATTGAAGTAAGGAGATTATTCTAGATTATCTGAGTAGGCCTAGTGTAAGCATGATGGTCTTTAAAAATTGAAAAAAAATAAAAAATAAAGCAGAATAAGAGTAGAGAAAGATTCTGTGAGGATTGACTCCACTGTTGCTGGTGCTAAAGATGGATGGCAGGGGTCAGTCGTGGGCCGAGGATGACGGGCAGCCACTAGAGGCTGGAACATGCAAGAAAATAGATTCTCCCTTAGAGTATCTAGAAGAAAATATGACCCTCCCAATACCTTGAGTTTAGCCAAATAAGATTTCTCCTCCACAGAAATGCAAGATTAAACAAACAGCAACAAACCAGTGTTGTTTTAAGCTACAAAGTTTGAGGTAATTTTTAGAACAGTAACAAAAAATAATATACCCATTTAAATATAAGAAATATTACTATCAAATTTTCCTTAGGTTTATACTGATTTCATTTCTTTATGTTCTTTAGTGTATTTGGAATTAATTGGAACTAATGAAAATGTCATACATTTAAAAATGCTTGAAAACTCCAAAGCTGTTTTAATTCTGGGTTTTCAAAGGAGAAATATGGGTATTAGGAAAGAAAACCATATTTATTTAGGCGCATAGTCTTATAACCATATATATGTCATTCTCAAAAAGATGGGTTATATAATTGAAATTTCCATTATTTTCCTTTGATTTTGAGTCTCCAGATTTGGTGTTTGATTCTGCAAACCAACCATCTTTGCCTTCCCAAGAGTTAAGGTATGTTAGTAAGAACAAATATTTATTACCTAGACCTTAAATTATTTCTCTTTAACTGTATTCAATAGCAATTTTACGATAGAAAGAGAGACTATTTTGTACATAAAGAGAGGAAACTTATCTTGGAGTTAAAAACCAGAGATATTGACTGAGCACAGGGTGTTTTAACAGGAAGCCAGGCTGTCCAGAAGGAGTTCCTAGCAGAGAGATAATACCCACCAGAGACTCAGAGAAAGTAGAGACAAGTTAAGTATAACATGCACAAATTATTCCTATTAAAACATTACTCCAGGCTCAGGTTTTATTTTACATGTTTTAAATGACACATTGACATCCACAGACTATGGAATGTACAAAATATTTTTTTAATTGTCATATTTAGAGTTGCCAAAATTGATTTGATAAAATAATAATTTTTTTTTCTACTTGGGGACTTCACTACTGAAAAGAAATGTAGGCTATTAATAAATAGTAGGTGAATTTGATCTAATTTAAAAGGTATATAAAATAGCTGGAAGGAAAATGCAGTTTAGTTTTCATAACTTCTGGTGATTCTAGGAAATAAAATTGCTATTTACTACTGATAGCATATTCACCTTTTTGGGCCATTCATGATTAGGAATGCAGTTCCTCCAGACTGTGTCTCATTTTTAATTGAACAATTGCTTTAAGAGAACTAAATCTCTTTTCATCTGTCATAGTAGAAAGAGAGTGAGCAACAGCATTAGTACTTCAGCAACATATACAAACTGAAAAATGTATAGCTTTCTCTAATGTCATCCCTCTAACTGATATAATGAGATGATAGAACAGACAGAAGAGAGTGAACCTACTTCCTCCAATCCTTTTCTAAGGGCTCTAATCCCATCTCTCAGGGTTCCCCCCTCATAACTGTTTCATCTCCTAGAGGCCCGAGTTATTAATATGATCACATTAGCCATTACGTTTCAACACATGAAATTTGGGGGATACATTCAGACCATAACACTTGAACAGAATGGACTTGGGTTAATTCATATTTGAAAGGCATTTAAAAAAAAAACTATCAATGCTAGATTTCAAGGATCAAATTTTTACAAAAATCTCCTGTTCCTGCTTTATATACTGTATTTGAAAAATAGTAGGCCTAAGTGGATAATTGTTTCATTATGTAGTATTTATATACATACACACACAAATTGATATCCGTCTCTATATAATAATCATAATATTATTTTTGATAGCATCATTCAGTCTTCTTACAGGAGATCAACAATAGGAATTGAGAGAAATTGATAAGATTTATGAATTTATGAATCTACAAGATTGTTTAATATCAGAGGTCTTCCAAAAGAAGGACCCTAAAGAAAGATCTTTCTAAAGAGGATTCTCCAGCTAAAATTAAGGCATTTTCAGGTGTGAAAGGATTTTTAAAGAGCTATATTAAATAATTTTAATAAAATATGATGTTTCTGTAAATAGATAATTTCACCGGTATATCATTTATGATATTATAAACAACCACTTAGGGAAAATTAAAATAAAATTAGTACAAATTAAACATTTTTATGTTTAGATAATCAGCAAGTGCCAAGAGTAGTGACAAGGGCTGAAATAATTAAACAAGAGGATAATTTAAAAAAAAAAAACAAAACAAAACTGGAATTAACAAGAATACATTGTAACATTTCAAAATAAATTTACTGAAGTAAAGGCAGATTCATTTATGGAACTCAAGTAAAATCTAAGGCAAATATTATTCTAAATTAGTTTACTGAGCTGTAGGCCAATTCTAAAAGAAATTTTTGCTTGTTTTTTGAATGAATGCATCTATAAAATAAACTAGTTTTGGAGGAATAATTTATTTTCTCAAAATATAGAAATTTGTTTCTATCACTAATTTTAGTTACATTTAAATTTCCCAAAATATGTTTTATAAATATAAAAAGAACAAACAAACTTTTTTATTTCTAAACAGAGTTTTAGTTTAACACAGGAAAAATCAATTACTAACACAAAGTAGGTTAGTAAGGTATTCCTTAAGTGAAATTTCTAAAGATAGCCTAACAGACTCAATTGAAAATCTATTTACCTAAACTTACAAAAATGGAAAAATTCAGTCTATCATTTTTTTTCATAGATTCAGAGACCATCTGTGAATGCTACATATATGTTTTAAATTAGCTTTCTAAGAAATATTTATGCCTTATCAGTGCTACTAGCAAAGACTGTCGATATGATCTTTACAACCCTCAGTTTAGACAAATCATTTTGGTTGACAAAATGATGGATATGTTCAAATGTCATTAAGCTATAGTAATATTTGCAACTAAGAATAGCATTTCAGAAATGCTTAAATTTAACCATCTGAAGAAAAACAGATAAAACCAAACAGCAAAAGAACCCAGAGTTAAAAGTACAGAGTGATTTACAGGAAGTATTGCCTATAAAGTGTAATAAAAAGCATATATGTAACTATCTGATGGACTATTGTCACAAAATTTTTATTTCTCATCTTATATTTTCACATCTTGCGTATGTTTTTCTAAATATAAAAATGTCTAGCACCAAGTAGAGCATATTGATGATTGGGCTTCTCCATCTTCATCTCGGTATTTGGTATTATGAAGATAAACCTTCACTATATGTCTTTGAAAACAATAAGAATCACCAGGAACACATACATACATGTATCACTTATACAAGATTCTATTCCCAAGTTAGAGAAAATACAAATAAGAGTAATTTTACCGAATATACTCATGTGCCAGCTAATAATGTTTTCATCAATAACTGACCACATATATAACAGTGGTCCTTTAAGATTATAATACCATATTATTACTGTACCTTTTCCGTATTTAGACATAGCATATTTAGTGATACACAAACACTTACCATTGTATTACAATAATCTACACTTTCCAGTACTGTAACATGCTGTACAGGTTTGTAGCCTGCGAGCAATAGGCTGTACAATAGTGTAGGTGTGCAATAGGCTGTATCATCTAGGTTTGTGTAAGTACATTCTGTGATATTTGCATAACAATACAATCATCTAATAACCTATTTCTCAGAATGGATCCCAGTCATTAAGCAACACATGACTGTGGTGCTTTATCTATTTCACATGTGGCAAGAAGTCCCATAGGACTTTTAGTGGCTGCTAGAGTAGTCTTACTAGGCTAGGGCCAATGTAATTATTATTTTCTTGTATTTGTTATTGATTTAAATACTTTGTTTTTCTTATGATCATAAAAAATTGCTTTTACAATTCTATACATTGTGTGATATGGTTTGTGTACCCACCCAAATCTCACCCTGAATTGTAATCCCCATGTTTAGTAAAACTTTTCCTTTATTAATGATCACATAGGCACCTGTGAATGGGCCAAGGAAAACTAAAATTGAAGGCTTTCAATCAGTCACAAATGAATTCCCATATCTTTGAATAATGCATTGCTCTTCAGTAGTATGTATCTGAAGGTGGATTAAATCCAGCCCTATATTTGTTTTGCTTCATCTTTCTATATTTGTAAATATGTCATGTGTACATATATACAAATGTATGTATATGTTCACTCCTTACTCATCCATGTGCTCACATATTGAATAACTAGTTAGTTCTCATGAACTCAAGTTCATTTATTTTGAAAAAAGTATTATTAGTCATATAATGCTTAGTTAGAAATGTATGTCTAACTTTGCTATTATCATTCTTGTTAGTAATAAAATAAAAAAATTCATATACTACCAAAGAGTTTCGTGTAAAATTCAAATCACGAATGGATGACCTATTTGATTGAAAGAGTGAAAGAATCAGTAAGGACAGAATAAAACTGATTTTTTTTGTCCTTTAATCCGTACCTAGTAGAATGAGATGAAGAACCACAAAAAGCTGAACTCTTCTCCACACTCTCATGATCCTGAACCCAACAAAGGTATGAACACTTGAGTCTTTTCAATGTCAGTCTACTGACTTTGACAAGTACTATATTCACTGAACAATTTAAAAAAGAATAAGAAAAGAAGAAAATGCAGGTTGGGGAAAAGACTGAGTGGGAAGATAATAGGAAAATACATTGCTGTAGGTCTTTGATATTTTTTACTCTGATAAAATGTTTTTGTTAAATTAGTCAAATAATAATATTGTGATTGTGTCAATATGTTTAGTATAGAGTTCAAAGATTTTCCCCTTAAATTATTTTAAATTTATTTATTTCAGTGTAGGCATCCTTACTTTTTTTCTCAAGAAACAGATAAGATATTCCAGTTTTATAACCTGACAAAGTTTTTCAGTGGCTGAACCAAAGATCATCAACATATTCTATCATTTTATTTACTAAAAATCCACTCTAAGGGTTTCGAGAGCTTAGTTTATTATCTGAAATATATAGAGTACTAAAGAATAAAGAGATTTAGTGATGCTAGCTAGCAGAGAGTGTTTATATATTACATAGAAAAATGGTCAATTTCACAGTAAATATCAGTTAAATATAATTATTGTACTCAGTATAAACAGAATGTTATGTTTATAATAATGTTGGAAGTATAATTAGTTTGAGGGTGCTGCAATAATTATGTCTGTGTGTGCATACATGAACATCTATTATGCTTTCCTGTGTGTTACCTAATATTCACTGATGCTGTGTATTTGTGTTAGAAGTTATAATTGATCTCCTGTACATGGCATAAAGAATATATTGTTTTGATATTTTAACTTATACTTTGGTTTTTCTCACAGTATATTATTATCTCTGCATTATGCAGTCTCAAAATTATGTTAACTCTCCAACATATTGAACCTGATAGATAAAATTTTGATAGTTACAAGGTAAATAGAAACTAAAACTTTCTTTTGGACCAGGTTTAAATAAATCATGCTCCAAAGGATAGTTTTGATAGAAAGACAAATGTCCAAAACTTCTGAGTAAAATTTCAAACGTAAGGTAAGAGGAGTCACAGTGCCTAATTACCCCAGCTTGGAAGGATGAACACTACAGTATACTACACCTATGTATTTTAAAGAAAAGGGGACCAACTTTGGGAGGCCAAGGTGGATGGATCGCGAGGTCAGGAGATAGAGACTATCATGGCCAACATGGTGAAACGCCGTCTCTATTAAAAATACAAAAATTAACTGGGCACAATGGTGTGTGCCTGTAATCCCAGCTGCTAGGGAGGCTGAGGCAGGAGAATCACTTGAATCGGGGAGTGGGAGGTTGCAGTGAGCCGAGATGGCACCACTGCATTCCAGCCTGGCAACAGAGCAAGACTCCATTAAAAAAAAAAAAAAAGAAAAGGGGACCAGAGAATATTCAGTTTCATCCTGAAAGACAATTGCTGCTCTATATTTCGAATGAGTATTTGTTTAGGATCTTATTATAAAAGATTGATATTACTGTTAAAACGTACATTGTATTACTAGAAAAAGCTCTTCAAACTTCATAGCCAAAAAAAACAAAAACAAAAACAAAAACAAAAACAAAAACAAAAAAAACCCACACACAAAAAAACATGAAAATCATGAAATCACCTCTCAGCTATCAACTAAAATACTATTTAAAAATTCTCTAGCCGGGAGCCGGTGGCTCACGCCTGTAATCCCAGCACTTTGGGAGGCCGAGGCGGGCAGATCACAAGGTCAGGAGATCGAGACCACCCTGGTTAACACAGTGAAACCCCGTCTCTACTAAAAATACAAAAAATTAGCTGGGCGCGGTGGCTAATGCCTGTGATCCCAGCTACTCGGGAGGCTGAGGCAGGAGAATGGGGAGAACCTGGGAGGCGGAGCTTGCAGTGAGCCGAGATAGCGCTACTGCACTCTAGCCTGGGCGACAGAGTGAGACTCCCTCTCAAAAAAAAAAAAAAAAAAAAAAAAAAAAAAAAAAAAATTCTCAAAAGTAAAATAATATCATTAATAATAAGAAGACAAATATTAAGAACTAGAAAATGCAAGACAAACTACCAATTCCTCATGGTCTTTGACAAATGTTGGTAAATGGCAATTATATAAAGATTAAAGTTAACGTGGAAGCTATAAACGATGAAAATCATTTCAAAAGCTGCAGATAGTGCATTCCCATATTTTACCACTTGAAAGAAAGCAATTTTGTACATCTCATAAAAACAAAAGAAGGTAATTGTCCTTGCCTCCAAGCTCACTTACTATAATCGAAATTTGTGATTTGAATTACTCATAATAAAATGCGTGTCTAGTCCTTTATAACTTTGATTCTTTTTTTTTGGATGCACATCAGGATCACTATTTGTGCTTTTAAGAAAAGGACAGATATCAGGATATTAACCCAGACCTACTGATACGGAATCTCTGAGTGTATAGTCCTAGCATCTTTATTTTGTTGAAAGTGAAATTGCAGTCTCATATAGGGTAAAAAATAGCTGCTCCGTTGAATAGGTGCTGAGTTTATAGTTGGCCATTGATTTATTTCCTTCTTATTTCTAAACCAATAGAAGACTTATCCTACAATAAATTAGTAAGAAAAAAGAGAAACAGAACTTTCTTTGGCATTTGGCATATCATGTGGTAAATCCTCAAAATAACAGACATCTAGCAAAATTCAGTTATGAAGAACTTGAAAGAACTCGGTTGTCCACCCCCAGGAACAATGAGTGCTTGTCTGCATTTTCATTGTACTCTATAATTAACAAGAATAATTTTTTATTCTGATGTAAATATATAAAATTAATAAAATTGAAAAATTAATAAAACAATCATCTAAATAAATCATGGGTCAGGAAGTAATTTAAAATGTAACAATCTGTTCGTACTTTCAGGCCTTAATTATCCAAAACATTTGGAACATATCCCAATTGCTCTTTGTGTTCCTAAATTTAATAATTCTTAATCCTGGTTGTATGATTGAACTACTTAGAGAGTTTTTGTAAAAATACCTGCATCTGAGTCTGAAAGAAGGCAACTAAATCAGAATCTAAGGTTAAGGCTGATATATTCGATATTTTTACCCTTCCAGTTCATTTTACTATTCAGGTAAGTCTCAAATTTCCTTCTTGGGAGATGGTCTAAAAACTTACTCCATGTTTAAATGGGAATTGCAAAGCTGGAAATAATAAGGAAAAAAAAAACCCATAAAACAGAAACATAGGCTATTTTCTTGAAAATATTATAGCTCTGAAATTATATGTTTTCTTTAAGAACTAAGTAATTCAATATGTAAATAATAATAATTTAACTCCAAAGGAACCTGGAGAAAAACTAGAAAGTATTAAATTAAATGAAGAGGAATTAGATAAATAAGAGCCAGACCACTGATATTGAAAAGATGAAATACTTTAACCACCCTCTGTCAAGGATAATGAGAAATGTAAAAAAACAAAGTGAAAGAAACTATGAACCTGAAATGTGAACAATTGTTTGAAAAACCTTCAGAAAAAGAAAACTGAATTGAAGAAAATTGTCAGTGTTAAAGTCAATGGTAAAGTCTGTGACTTTTGGTTACTGTATGGGAGCTATATTTGCTTTGTCTCTTAGATATTTTACCCTTTTAATGTTTTCTGAATTGAACACATGATACATATGCAATCGTAATAGAAGTATATCCATATATTTGTGTTTGTATATACATGTATGTGTGTGCATATATATATTTAATTGTTAACAATGACCCTCTCCAGTGGATGTTTTTCAGAATTGGCTACTTGTGTGTTTTATTTATTTTCTAAATTTAAAAATTACTATGTAATCCAAAGTTTTAAACTATAGAAAATGATATGGCCTTTCTATTAAAGGTGTGAAAATGCTAATAAAGAAACATGCTATGTAGAGATAATTTGCATAAAAGGTTATTGCTTTCTGGTATGATTTTCTTTCCTAGTTCAAAGGTCACATAGTTGCAGCTGTCATGGAAGCATTTGTAACTTCAGCAACACTGATTTACATTGTGAAGTTTCAGATGCTAATGGTAAAACATAGATCATACTTTTTTGTTACTCAGCTTTGTAACTTTTTAAAATGTGATTTATTCCTATGAATAAATCACAATGCAATAATTGCATTGCTGATGTATTTAATTTACAGGCTGGGTGACTAGAGAAGTATATTTCAAAGTGTTCAGCCTTGTTAACCATAAAGTACAAGCTGGAGTATTCTTTTCAAGAGGTGAAGCAAGCAGATGTTGCAACTTTGATTTTACAAACAAGGAAATGTCTTTCTCTTATTATTTTCTTTTCTGGCAACTTGCATTGTTACCTTTTTCATGTATATATATGTTTCATATATATATTTCATGTATATATATTTCAATATACATATTTCATGTACATATATATTTCATGTATATATATTTTCTTTTCTGGCAACTTGCACTGTTACATTTTTCATGTATATATATTCACATATATATTTGCTTTCATGCATTATATATATTTATATATAATATATACATAATAATTCACATATATATTTCCTTTTATGCATACTCATTTCATATATATATGCAGTACTTCAAAACTCCATTTGGGATATCTTTTAGTTGAATGTACGACCATGAATAATTAGCAAGATTATTACAAACATAAATTATTTTCTTTTTCTCATTGAGCAAACAATTTTGACACCAGGTCTTGATTTCTGTATCTCTCTTCTAGAAACCATCTGATTACTCTTTCATTCACACTCAAAGAGATGTTAGGTTTCACTGTTAGTAGCTGGCTGGCTCACCAAATTATTAACCTGAATTTTTGCAGAATTCAATCATATCTGACTCGAGAGGAAAGCAGTGTCGCAGAGAGAGATATAGTCAGTGGTATTACACTTGAGTTCAATAATGAAGAATCCGCAAAACCTCTTCTTGGACAATTCGTTCATATTAAGACTACAGTATAGGCTACAAACATGGCCACACCTTGAGTGTCATACAAGCTGGTCATATTTCAAACACTTTCCAAAATAAGTAGAAGTGCTTTGTGGATGTGATTTCAATAACATGTAATTACTAAGTATGCAGATTAATTGCAACTTATCTAAATATTTGCCTTATTTTCAATTTTCACTCAAATTGACACTCTATATAAACAAAAGTATTATTGTATATTGATATTTGTCCTTGTTACTTAGTGAAGACTACAAGCAGCAGGACCATTTATTAAAGCTTTGATTCTATGAATCTTTTGTAAAATATTTTGTCAAATTACTTTTACAAAATGTTTAATGTTATATGCCTATATACTGTGGATGCAAGCAGTCATTTCACTCCACCCTTGACAAGTAAGTTATGACATTAAGCTGTGACATTTGATTAGTAAAAATAGAATTTCATTCCCTTTTGTTTTATCTTTCATTGACTTATTACTGAGTACCCGCTATATGCCAGGTACTATTCTAAACTCTGTGGATTCAACACACACAAAATAAATGTACAAACCTACCCTCATGTTGCTTATATTACATTCCAGTCAGGGACACAGGAAATTAAATAAAATAAATATAACACATACCCAGTAATATGACGGTTTATTTTGTGTGTCAGCTTAACTAGGACATTCTCCCAGTTGTTTGATCAAACACTGCTCTAGATGTTGTTGCAAAAACACATGACAAGTATTGCTAACATTTAGTATTAGTGGACTTTAAGTGCATCAGGGCTGTAATATAGAAATTCTGAGTTCTATAGAGTTTCCAGTCACCAGTTCTGCCCTATAGATTTCAGATTGGCTAACCCCTATAACTGTATAAGCCAATGCCTTATAATCATTTTTTTTTCTCTTCTGTGTGTGTGTGTGTGTGTGTGTGTGTGTGTGTGTGTGTGTGCATGCATTCCATTGATTCTGCTTCTCTGGAGAACCCTGACTGACACAAATGATCATAGGTACCAAGTAAAGAAGGAAAACAAAGCAAAAAACATGATATTGAAGATGACAAGTTTTGAGTGAGTTTGGTGTAAAAGAATTGGAATTTTTACATAGTGAACAAAAACAATATAATTGAGAGGGTAACATTTGAGGAAAAGCCTTAAAAAGCAATGCAGGGTTAAAACTTCCCTATATACTAACCCAAAATTTTTGTCTCTTTTTCATTATAGCCGTCTTAGTGGGTATAAAGTAATATCTCATTGTGGTTTTGATTTATATTTTCCTAACAACTAATGTTTCACATCTTTTCATATTTTTTGACTATTTTATATTGACTCTGGATAAATATCTATTTAAATACTTTGCCCACTTTAAAATTCAGTTGTCTTTTTGTTGTTGAGTTGAAGGAGTTACTTATATATGCCTCATAAATTGTTTTTTAGGAAAGCAGTCTAGGAATACCTCAAAGACAAAACACAGAGTTATCATATGACCTCAAAATTTCACTTCCACATATATAGCCAAGATAATTAAAAACAGATTTTGACATGAAAACCTATACGTTAATGTTCACAGCTGCATTATTTGTAATTGCCGAAAAGTGGAAACATTAATGACTGTTAATGAGTGAATGAGTAAACAAAATGTAGTATTATATATTTGCACCATGGAATATCATACACTGTCTCATTCCATTTATGTAAACTGTGCATAATACGCAAAACCATACATACAGCAAGATTGGCAGTTGTCAGCAGCTGGGACAGGTATGCAGGAGGAATGGCAAGTGAGTGAAAATTGGTATGGGGATTTTTTGGGGGGAGCCGATAAAAGTTCTTTGGAATTAGGTAGTGGTGAAACTTTTTAAATATACTAAAATTTACTGATTGAATAGTATAGTATATTAATTGTATCCAAAAAAAATGATAAATAAACAATTGTGAGTGAGCTTTCCGGTTTTCTTTAGATTTGGCATTTCAGACAAAGGGAAGAGCAGATGCAACTGTCCTGAATGTATGACTGGCCTATGAAGGAGAGTAGAGGAAACTGGATGTACAAAGTAAAGAGTATCAGAGATGAGGCTGCAGACGCAATCTTGGAAGGCCAGCCATGTAGGGATTTGTAGGATTTTAGAAGGGTTATTGTTTTAATTTCTTAGTGAGACTGGAATCCACTGAAATGTTTTAATATGGGAACTTATTTTATCTAGTTTAAGTATTAAAAGGATCTTTTCAGCTGGTGTTTTGAGAATGAACTGTAGAGAGGGAAGAGCAGTAGCAGAGATACCTGTTACAATGTGATCACAAAAATCTGCAGAGAAGAGAGTGTTGCCATGGAGCTGGTGAGAAGCAGAAATATTTTGAAGGCAGGGATTTTAAGATGATTCAAAAATCAACTGGCTTAAGCAACTAAAAGGAGAGAATTGCCATTAGCAGACATGATGAATACATAGTAGGGAACAGTTTGATGGGGGGAGATTAATTCTTTTATATATACTTTAACCTCAAAACACTTGGATGCCCAAGGAGAAATACAAGAACTAGGCTACAGATATATGTAAATTTACACACTATCATACATCATTAGTATAAAAGTGATGCATAAAGCTCTGCAACAGCATAGATTAACCCAAGAAGTTTATTTGGGTAGAAAAGAGAAGGCCAGGGACTGTGCTAGTGGATATACAGTGATTAAAGTTCAAGGATCTTAGATTAATGAACAAGGGAGATAAAGAGAAAGAGCACTCAAATAGTAGAAAATTCAGGTAACTGTAAAGCTAAGGGACAAAAGTGTTTCAAGGAGAACAGTAACTAACTCTATCAAATGTTGCCAATGCATAGAGTAATATAATGACTAAAATAAGTCAGAATTTCAAATGGATTATAGCTATAGGATGTTGAGATAGAAATGAAGCAGGTTCAAGAGAAAAATGGAAGAAATGAAAGATGGCATATAGAGAACTTATAAAAAGATTTTTGCTATAACAGGAAAGAGTATGGTGGCAGCTAGAAGAAATATAAGCTCAAGAAAGGCTGTTACTTTGTTCTGTTTCTAAGTTGGGAGAAATAGCACCATGTTTCAAGTTGAAGGAGATACAAAAATTAATTTTGCAGCAGAAAGAGAGAGAGAGAATGGTACAGTATATCCTTTCTATATACTGTATAGTATATATAGAGAAAGAGGGAATATGGTGGAACAATATTCCTAAAAAAGTAAGAGTCAATGGAATATAGGAATATAATTCATAATAGGAGCTATGAATCCTAGATATCAGTCTATGAATAAAGAGGAGTGAGTAGAGTATATAATAATGATGAAGGACAAAGCAGTGGAAGCTTGTGGAAATTGTCTTTAAGTTGCTATAATTTTTCTTTATTTAGTATGAGTTAGAATCATCATCTGAGAGTAATGATGAACCAGAGATATAGCCAGATAAAGAGAAGAACATGTATAAAAGAGTTGTCTAAGAAAGAATGAATAGTTTTGAACATATAGTTTTGTTTGGCAGTAGCATTAAGGGCTGTTTTGGTTTAGTAATTATATGTACATACATACATACATATGTTACACATACATGCATACATATATACACACACATACATACAGGTATAATATTGTTTGTCTGCATCCCCACCCAAATCTCATCTTGAATTTTAGTTCACATAATCCCCATGTGTCCTGATAGGGACCCAGTGGGAGGTAATTGAATAACAGGGGCGGTTATCCCTATGCTGTTGTTGTCATGATAGTGAGTGAGTTCTCATGATATCTGATGATTTTATAAGTGGCTTTCCCCATTTTGCTTGGCACTGCTCCTTGCTGCCGCCATGTGAAGAAGGACGTGTTTTCTTCCCCTTTTGCCATGATTGTAAGTTTCCTGAGGCCTCCCCAGTCATGCTGAACTGTTAGTCAATTAAACCTCTTTTGTTTATAAGTTATCCAGTCTTGGGTATGTCTTTATTAGCAGCAGGAGAAAAGACTAATACTGTGTGTGTGTGTATAACATAGTCAGCATGATTGTATTTTTTCCAGTTATATTCAGTAACACAATATAGGCCTGCAGTAGGTAGAAAATTTAAGTTCTTCATATAATTAAAATGAAGTGAAGGAAAGGAAAAGGGATGAGTATGTATGGAGATAAGTGAATATGATGATTCACCTTGGGAATTATGATGAATCAAGAGGAAAGTAAGGAAGCAAGAAGTTTGAGAGATGGTGTAGCATCAATGGAGCACTGGTACAAGTGAAGTTAAAGAGGGGAGCATTGGTATATCTGGAGTTAAAGAGTGTTAGAAAGGGAACATTAGAGAGAATGAGTTGGAAAGATAAGAACTTGTGGCTGGAGAATGAAATATTTAAAACTGAGATTACAGAAGTGTTTCAGTTAATGGTAATGACATTTGTTAAGTGGCTACTGGGGATGGAAGACTACATCATTGCATGAGAGTAGATCAGGGAAATATGAGCAAGAGTAACGAAGTAATAAACATCTTTCTGTATGTTGTCATCATCCATGTTATGGCAGGAGTTATTAAGCATTGAGGAGGCCATAGAGAAACAGATGATGACAACAAACAGGGATTAGCACATAGCTAATTTGATAGCATGAGATTGTTTAAAAGAGAAAGGAGAAGAACCTAGAAACAGCAGTGAAGAGCAAGAGCCCTTGCTCCATCTCCAGAAAGTGTAGATCAAGGTGTATTAGGGGGAAAAAAAAGTGTTATTCCTTGAGAGAGCTGCAAGAAAAATAACATCATCAGAAATTTGCTTGATTTCATATAACAAGAATGTGAAGAGAAATTTCACAGAAGATTTGAAGATTCTTTTGTGTTTTCCTCTTTTTCTTTTTGTAAAAAATTTTTAGAATTGCCTGCTCATGACATTACCAACTATTCTATATGAGTATTAAGAATTTCCCTCTTATTTCATACAAACTGCTTATATATCAACTCCTCAACTGTGCCTAGGTTGCTAGTAAGTTTCTAGTTTTCATTTGAAATTTTTATATTTATGTTTTATTTATAATATAAAATTATAAAATAACACCTATTTGTATTTATTCAAGTGCATCAAACTTCTGCTGTTTATTTCATAGATTTTTCTCACTTCAAAGCCTATGTCTATGCATACCCATATGCATACCAATAAATCTTACTCCAGGTTTGTGGAAATAAATTTTTATAAAACAGTCACTTCTAATTTTGGAATCTGTGGGGTGTAAGAGAAAGAGAAGTCAAGGATCAAAACTGATTTTTGTTATATACTTAATAAATGTCCTCCAATCATTGTTAAATAACTTACTTCTTCTTTAGACTGTGATGTTTATTCATAGTAACACAAAAGCATCATTTTTAGAATATTTATTCTGTTTAATTGATCTGACTGTCCATTCTTATGTCAATACTACACTGTTCAAGTGTTGTTTCAGAGATGAAAATTTATGAACATAGAAAATGACTTCAGATATCATGTTAATAAAAAGGATTCAAAATGATATATATATATGTTCATAATTTTCTTATAAAAATACACACATTCTTATACAGAATAAATGTCTGAAAATATACACAGAAAGAGATAACAGTGATTATCATTTGATACTAGAAGTAGAGATTTTTTTGATTTTTGTAAAATAATATTTTCTCATTCTTCTCTAAAACACATATTATAAGATAAGAAAATATATGTACTTTTTAAAATATTACAGACAGGTGGTTTATAGTAGCAACCACTTGAAGAGGCTTGGAAAACAAGAAAGTGAGGGAGAGAAATGAACCTCTTTCCAGTTTCTTTGTGCCCTATGCAACTCTTCTTCAATTTATGAAACCTGACATGTTTGACCTTGAAAAATGTCATTTCATTAGGCATTGTCCAGTGTCTCCAGTCTCCCATAAACATAATTTGTGTAGCTAAATCCTATTTGTTATTCAGATCTCAGCTTACATATTCTAAATTAATGAAAACTTTGTTTCAAACCTGACTCCAAATTTTCATACAGTGTACTTTTCCTTGTTACATTTGGGCAAAATTTTCCTCCCTTGACCAATTTCAATCCTCTCTTAGTGACTGTCAGTTTTACTAGTCAAGGAACTATATTTGTCTAGACTCTTGGATACTTAATACTAATACAGAAGCACATTACAGTCAATCAATATATGGCATGTTGAATGGATGAATGAAAAGAAGGGAGGCTGTATAGACCCAGGTTTATATTCCCTCTTTCTCACTAGGTACAAAAACCTAGCCAAGCCATTTATCTTCTCTTGGTTTTAATTTCCTCATCGGAATGAAAATAATGAAGAAAGCAATTTATTAATTTCTTAGGCTAAAGATTAAAGAGATAAAAAGATATTTAAATGCTTTATATATATTAAGCAATGAATGATCATACTATCATTGTTTCGAAAAATTTCCAGACATACATTGTTTAAAAAGAAAAATGGGCTGAGACAATGGGGTTTTCTAAATACACAATCATGTCATCTGCAAACAGGGACAGTTTGACTTCTTCTTTTCCTAACTGAATACCCTTGATTTCTTTCTCTTGCCTAATTGCCCTAGCCAGAACTTCCAACACTATGTTGAATAGGACTGGTGAGAGAGGGCATCCCTGTCTTGTGCCAGTTTTCAAAGGGAATTTTTACAGTTTTTGCCCATTCAGTATGATATTGGCTGTGGGTTTGTCATAAATAGCTCTTATTATTTTGAGGTACGTTCCATCAATACCAAATTTATTGAGCGTTTTTAGCATGAAGGGCTGTTGAATTTTGTCAAAAGCCTTTTCTGCATCTATTGAGATAATCATGTGGTTCTTGTCTTTGGTTCTGTTTATATGCTGGATTATGTTTATTGATTTGCGAATGTTGAACCAGCCTTGCATCCCAGGGATGAAGCCCACTTGGTCATGGTGGATAAGCTTTTTGATGTGTTGCTGAATCCGGTTTGCCAGTATTTTATTGAGGATTTTTGCATCGATGTTCATCAGGGATATTGATCTAAAATTCTCTTTTTTTGTTGTGTCTCTGCCAGGCTTTGGTATCAGGATGATGTTGGCCTCATAAAATGAGTTAGGGATGATTCCCTCTTTTTCTATTGATTGGAATAGTTTCAGAAGGAATGGTACCAACTCCTCCTTGTACCTCTGGTAGAATTCAGCTGTGAATCCATCTGGTCCTGGACTTTTTTTGGTTGGTAGGCTATTAATTATTGCCTTAATTTCAGAGCCTGCTATTGGTCTATTCAGGGATTCAACTTCTTCCTGGTTTAGTCTTGGAAGAGTGTAAGTGTCCAGGAAATTATCCATTTCTTCTAGATTTTCCAGTTTATTTGCGTAGAGGTGTTTATAGTATTCTCTGATGGTAGTTTGTATTTCTGTGGGGTCGGTGGTGATATCCCCTTTATCATTTTTAATTGCGTCGATTTGATTCTTCTCTCTTTTCTTCTTTATTAGTCTTGCTAGTGGTCTGTCAATTTTTGGATCTCATTAAACTAAAGAGCTTCTGCACAGCAAAAGAAACTACCATCAGAGTGAACAGGCAACCTACAGAATGGGAGAAAATTTTTGCAATCTACTCATCTGACAAAGGGCTAATATCCAGAACCTACAAAGAACTCAAACAAATTTACAAGAAAAAAGCAAACAACCCCATCAAAAAGTGGGCAAAGGATATGAACAGACATTTCTCAAAAGAAGACATTCATACAGCCAACAGACACATGAAAAAATGCTCATCATCACTGGCCATCAGAGAAATGCAAATCAAAACCACAATGAGATACCATCTCACACCAGTTAGAATGGCGATCATTAAAAAGTCAGGAAACAACAGGTGCTGGAGAGGATGTGGAGAAATAGGAACACTTTTACACTGTTAGTGGGATTGTAAACTAGTTCAACCATTACGGAAAACAGTATGGCGATTCCTCAAGGATCTAGAACTAGATGTGCCATATGACCCAGCCATCCCATTACTGGGTATATACCCAAAGGATTATAAATTATGCTGCTATAAAGACACATGCACACGTATGTTTATTGCAGCACTATTCACAATAGCGAAGACTTGGAATCAACCCAAATGTCCATCAGTGACAGATTGGATTAAGAAAATGTGGCACATATACACCATGGAATACTATGCAGCCATCAAAAAGGATGAGTTTGCGTCCTTTGTAGGGACATGGATGCAGCTGGAAACCATCATTCTTAGCAAACTATCACAAGAACAGAAAACCAAACACCGCATGTTCTCACTCATAGGTGGGAACTGAACAATAAGATCACTTGGACTCAGGAAGGGGAACATCACACACAGGGGCCTATCATGGGGAGGGGGGAGGGGGGAGGGATTGCATTGGGAGTTATACCTGATGTAAATGATGAGTTGATGGGTGCAGCACAGCAACATGGCACAAGTATACATATGTAACAAACCTGCACGTTATGCACATGTACCCTACAACTTAAAGTATAATAATAATAAATAAATAAATAAATAAATAAATAAATAAATAAATAATTATCTTAAAAAAAAAAAAAAGAAAAATGGAAAACCATTGCCATGGAGGGTACAGTAGAAATTAAGAAGACATTTCTGAAAGAACAGCCCACCAAGAAAGCACTGGGAAAGGCAGCATGGGGAGTGTCAGTGTATAAAACATCACATTAAATTGTGAACTCCTCAATTAACAAAGTGGTTTGACTTTCTGTCACAGTGTTTAGCAGCATGGAAGGGAAAGTAAATACATTTTAAACGGAAGTCGATAAATAATGGGCAGTTAGTACTAAGCACAAGCTACTGCAGCTTAACGTTCAAGGGGGTCTTTGGTAGAAATCTAGTATGGTGTATTTGAAGAGAAAAGTAAAGGCATCAAAGACTTCAGACAAACCACTAAAAGAGAAGGGATCAAGTTATATAAGTTAAAGAACAAGATGCTAATGAATTATAAGCCAGACTATTGCATAGGTTACCATTAAGATTTTATTTGGAAAAAAAATAGTAGAACACAAGGCAAAAAAGTCATGTTGTTGATATAATTATTATTTGCAAACTTTAAACCTTCAAAGGTACTATGCATTTCATATCATTTTCATAAATGTATCTCAGTTAGCCAATGACATCTGTCACCATGCATCTTCCCTCCACCTTAATTTCTCAATTTAATAAGTTAATACAAGGAAGTTTCTAAAGCACAAGCCTAGATTATGGCCATGATGTAGATTATGTTTAAAATATAAAACAAAAATTAAAGCAGATACACGACAATTTGAGTTTTATTTGTAACCTTCAATTACAACTTTCCAATATTTCATTTTTTTACATAATATCTGACCAAACCACATTTTACATAAATAAAATAGCATTTTAGATGAGATACAAGTCTTTAAGAAAATCCTTCTCACATTACTTTTATAAGGTGTCATGTATCAGTTTAACTGTAATAGTATCTCAAAATTAGAACATCAGCAGTTGAGATACATTCACCAGATATTTTTATTTTTGTGTGATTTTTATGATCACTTGTTACTTCAATTGTAGGCATTCTGAAGATTAACTTTTTAACTTTCGTGAGATATAATCTACATTCAAGTAATTTACATTACTTTCAATATATATTATATTTTTATGATGAAACAATACAATCAATTTTATCTTATCTTCAACTGCAAATATATACATTAAATACAGTTAGCTGAAATTCACATTGTAAAACATTTCTTCTAGCTTAAACGAAGTAGATGTTAAGCTCTTGACATAATGTGCTTCTGCCTACTCTGTGTTTGATCACTAGAAGGTTTGACCTCCTTTTGAATGTTATAATGAATAGTATTTAAAAAACATTAAAATAATAAAACCATACCTATTATAGCCTATAAAATGAGAGTTGTTATCAATATTTTGTCTGGTAAAGCTGATATTATAAAATCTAAACGTGTAATTGTTAAGCTTTTGACAAAAACACGAATAGTACCAGTCATACTTAACAGAGTCATAAGTGTTGAGGAGGGGGGACATCTCAAGTGTGCAAGGCCTTCAGTTTTTGCATATTCTCTCTAATCTTTCAAGTGTAAAAACATGTTAAAGTAATTCTTTAGTGGAACTTCTTTTTAATTATAAAAAGAAAATATAATTATGGGATTATACAATGTCAGTGATAAAATGGGCCTTAGAGACTATCTAATTCAGTTCTGTGTTTTAACAGAAAAGAAACAAACATTTGAGGAAACTTAATGACTTTCAAATCTTGGGTTTCTCTTTTGCCCTATTATTTTTTAATTTTTATAACTCTTTCTTCCTGCTCTTCTTTTCTTCCCACTACACTATGTCCCGCCCTCCAGTCCTATGTTCTTTACTTTTTCAAGTATTTTGAAACACCTTATTTTTTGTTGGGCACTGTTGTGATAAATAAAGAGAAGCAAGACATAGTAAAAACAGTTGGCAAAATAGTTGGCAATATTTGTCAAAATCATAAATGCAAATCACTCATCAATATCATTTCTAATGATGTGTTCTACAAATACAATCACAAAATAATATAACAAAATTATTGGCATTTGTTGTTGTTTAAGAAAAGACTGGTATGATATATTAAAAATGAATACAGATTCTATAACACTCCTCCAAATGAGAATTAAGAACTTTTCTACTTCTGCTTGAATCTGACCTGGTCTGTGACTGCTCTGGTTATAGGTTAGCAAATAAATGATGCTTTACCTATCTGAGGCATTGCCTCTAATAGCATTGGAAGCATCCACCTAGGTATTATGACCTCTGAGTTGTTTGTAGGAAGGTCAGCTACCATGCTGTATGTACTATATGGAAAAGCCTCTATCTCATTTGGAGAAAGGCCAATTAAGCCCAGGCCTCTGGCTGTGTCCAGCAGGGCCCCAGACTTGTGAGATAATCCATTCTCTATAATCCAGCCTGGCCCGACCATCATCTAAATATTAATGAGTTACTCCAGTTGATACATTATGAATCAGAAAAATCAACCAGCTGAGTCCTGTGCATATTCCTTATCCACAAAATACTTGGAGAGGATAAAATGGTAGTTGCTTTAAGAAATAAATTTTAGCTGGTTTGTCATGCAGGAATATATAACTGGAAAAACTGGATACAATGCATTTACAATGAAATAATAAGCAACTATAAATAGAAAAAGTCAGCTCTTATTACCCAATATGGGATGATCTGTGAGATAAGTGCAAAGTGAGCTGCAAAATATTATCTATGTTATGTTTCTCTTTAAGACATTATATATTATCTAGCTATATGTTACAGTCGTATAATTAAAGCAACAGAATATCTTCAAAGATGCCCCTAAAACTTACAATAGAGCTCAACTTTGGGAGGCAAAAAAAAAAGAATTCTAGATGTCTAGGTTAAAAAAAGACATGCATATGTAGTGTGGAACCTGTAGCATTAAACCTTTTGCTATGGTGTATTACCTCTTTAGTGAATTCAATGGGAAGTAAAACAAAACTGAACAAAACATAGCTAATCCCAGTATACTCCTGACTTTCCTTAGTCTTACACTGCTTAGTGCCTAGTATTACAAAAATGTAAGAATTGTAGCATGTATTCTTGTCGTTAGGGTGTCTTTTAGAATATTAAAATGATAAATAAGTTAATATTCAGTAACTTAGCAAAACATTTTATAAGATTCAATTGGAATCTGAGGTTAAATTCTTTGCTGAGCAGATCTGGTCTTAAAAGAAATGTACAAATTGAGAACATTAGGTTTGCATTTCTAATCTTCCTTCATACCCCATACAGCATGTATAATGAAAGATGATTACACAGTAACTGCTAACACAGCTGGGAGGTGTTCTCTGAATAAGATTTTTGTTCTCTCTTCATGTCAAAACAGCTTTTATTTCCATGACATCTTGCATAGAGCAGATGGTCTCAAAAGTTAAATTTGACCATGAATACTACATTAGCTGTCATGTACTTGGAAAGGAAGATTATAAACAAGAAAAACTTCCTTTTAAAATGTTTCGTTCATTTTGCCTTTTATATCATATGTGTATGTTTTCATTTTGTAAAGAGTATTTAGCAAATATGGTTTATTTCTCTTTTATAACTCGATATTGCTTCATTTTATTTCTGACCGTTCAAATTCAAACAAGTAAGCATCTCAAGAGCCATTAATATGCAACAGGGCATTACAATCATATCGACAGCAGAGAAAAATAAAATAAAAAGGTTTTCTTATTGTTTTCCAGCCAGAGGATCAATATAAGCAGATGTTCTATTTTTGAGTTGTAAAGAAAATTAGCACTTTTGTAGAATGTATACACAGAATTGAAATATCCTTGTCATAAAAAAAAATAGAACTTATCATGGCAGTGATGAGTGAGAAGACAAACATTTTGAAATGAGACTGTCACCTAAAACTACCTAATACTCATAATTTTTTGCACAAAGAAGTCCACATAATTTGTATCAGCAATTTCAATAGCGTTAAGAGATACTATTCTGGCTTTCACTGATTTACTTTGTTTTTTGGGTGCAAGAAAAAATAATATAGGGAGAAAATCAGTGTCATAGGGACAAAGTGTGAAACAAGGAAGATTTAAAAAATTTAAAATAAAATGAATAGAGAAAACTTCAGAAAATCATATAATGAATCTAGTAATCTGAATCAATTTTGCCTAGAAAGTTAAGATACAACTGAGCAAGTTTCTTTGTCACCATCTTTATTTCACCCATTGCTCCTTCCTTAGCTTGATGCTGTCAGTACTGGGAAGGAGTGCAATATAGGAGTAAAAACACATAACCCAAAGCAAGAACCCTGGCTGATGAGCCCTACAACTGCTTATCCGAGTGTGCTTTAGCAAGTTGTTTAGCCTCTATCCGCCAGAGCTCTACATATTTTAAACTGAAAAAATAATTGTATCTTTATTATATTGTGAAATAACATAAAATGGGGACCAGACTTGAAGAATACCTGAGCAAACAAAGCCAATTAGACTTCATAAGTGACCTTAACCTTACTTGACTTGCAAACACAAGCAGAACTTAACTTGGGCAATTTCTGTAATTGACAGCATTAAAGAAAAGTAGAATTTAAGCTTAATCAATCAGAAGCTACTAACTAACTTTACATATAACCAGGAATTTTTCCAGCAAAATAAAGTAAGGCAACTGCATAACTACAATAATTCAAAAATTTGCTTTGTTTTGCTTCTGTATTCCCCTGTAAAGTCTGTTCCTTTTACTTCTTCATGAACTAAAAGAACACATGGAGCTAGAGAAACAAAAATAAACTGTGAAAAAAAATATTGTGCCTCAGTTTGTCTTTTAATAATAGAAAGCATGCAAGAGTTAAGAGTTGAGACTATACAACTGAAAACACTCTAACAATGTTAACCATTATTCATATTTAGTAGTGAGAGAGAAATTAAGAGATTCACTGCTGCATTTCTTTATTTGTGTCATCTAATTGTATGCAGGGTTACTCAAATAACACTTTCAACACAAAAAAGCCAATGTAATACTAAACTCATCAGAGGAAAAAAAAAAAATAAATAAGTCAACCTTCCAGGTAGCACCTCTACGTAGTACAAATTTCCATGTAACCATCTAGTTTGCTTAACACTGAATTGGTTAATTTCTAAAATGTCCTATTTCTAATAAGCATCTGTATACTGGGAATCATTTTATCTTTATATATTTGTCATGAAATCCCATTTATTTATTTATCAAATTAAAATCTCTATACTGAATATTGAGGACATTCCAAAAATTATGCAGTGCTCTTTGCATGTAAAAAGCATACGTGGTCTTCTCTTGATGGAATTCATTGTCTATCAGAGGAAAGAGAAGATCATAAAACTATTGTAAAACATGGTATGTGCTATTCTTGTCTTGTGACCACAGTAATCTCAAGTACAGAAGTACAGAACAGGAAACATTTGAATCTACAATGGAGAGGAAAGGAATAGTACAATGTGAACAAGTTGTTACGGAGGCCAAGGCATTCAGAACTAAGGGAAAAAGCACAAGATAAAGTGATATGCATGGAAAAAGAAACTGGAGTCAGATAGTGAAGTGTCCATGATATTATGCTAAAGAGTTTCATCATTATTTCTATGTGAAGAAGAGTATTACAAAAGGTTACCACACACAGGAGCTAATCGGTTATATGGTTAATATGAGCACTCTTCGAATTTATAGTTTTTTATTAATTATAGTATGAATAAAATAGGTGATATAATCAAATATTACCTATATTCTAATTATTTTAACTAAGTGAGTTACTGGTAAAATTGTGTTTTCTATATGATGAAAACCTGGTGCAAAAATACATTAAACTTATACTGTAAAATACAATACAAAAGGAAAGAGCATCTGATGAATACGATTACTCCTTTAGTTCTCAGGAAGTTCCTGAACAATGAATGCCCTAAGGATTAAGCAAGTAATAGGAGTGAAAGTTAAGAAGTTACCTTTCTTCTGGAATTTATGTTGTCATGATGAATCCTAATTACCTCCTCATCTGTCACCTCTTAATATGGAGGCATATCTAGTTTTACTTTAATATTCATGTTTAAGATTATCGATAGAGTAAAATATTACTTGTGTTCATGAAAATGATACACTAGTAAAGAGTTAAGGCAAAATCATATCTGCTGCATAATTTCTTTAAAAGCTTTAAGTCATGTAGCATAGTTCAGTTCTGTAGCTTTGACCATTTGCAGGGTCAAGATCCAGGTTAAAGCTGCCTCTGAGATGAAATCAGAGATGAGTTTCTCTAGTGTGCATATTTCCTTTTTTTATCATTGAGTGAACCTAAGTGAAAGGTGTATTGGAATTCTCTATGTTATTTTTACAATATTTTGTAAATCTATAATTACTTCAAAATAAAATGTTTAAAACTTTAACAAAGAGAATAGAAACATTCGTTCAAACATTACTTCTATCCCTGGGCGCGGTGGCTCAAGCCTGTAATCCCAGCACTTTGGGAGTGCGAGACGGGCGGATCACGAAGTCAGGAGATCGAGACCAGCCTGGCTAACACGGTGAAACGCCGTCTCTACTAAAAAAATATAAAAAACTACCCGGGCGAGGTGGCGGGCGCCTGTAGTCCCAGCTACTCAGGAGGCTGAGGCAGGAGAATGGTGTAAACCCGGGAGGTGGAGCTTGCAGTGAGCTGTGAGCTGAGTTCCGGCCACTGCACTCCAGCCTGGGCGACAGAGCGAGACTCCGTCTCAAAAAAACAAAACAAAACAAAAGAAACATTACTTCTATTTATTCACAACTCCAAAATTGACAGTAATTTTCTGAATATTTCCAATAAGAATATCATTCGAACAAAGACCCAGGAACAAGGTAAGCAAAATAAAGACAGCAATAAAAATAAACTATCCAACAGCTTACTCTTTTATTTATTTGTTACATAATGTAACGTTGTCTTCTTTGTAACATTGTCAACAAATCTGTTAAATTCAGGAATTTTAGTCATTCAAAACTAAGTTCCATTATAAAAAGTGAAAGAAAACTCTAAATTCACTATTACAGCATAAAAGCTAAGTAAAACATAAATCTTTTGCTATAAAATTATTTATATACAAGTATATAAAATATTTAAACCTATACCTATTGAGCAAATATTACAAATTAAAGATATAAAATTCTCTAACTCATGTAGAGTTAACATTAAAATAATAATACATAATATAAATGCATTATGATATATCATATGATAATCATAAAGTATTTCAGAATTAAAAAAAAAAACTTTGGATGCTAATCAAAATAAAAACTTGAGATTTCTCCCTGCAGGTATCAAAGCTTATGTTATGTAAAACATTTTCTCAATAATAATAATATACAACATAAAGGTCAAAATAATTTGTGCCTCCCAACTGTTGAATTTGCTCAGGTGAAATGATTAGCTGGAGCAGCATTGAATACTTGGCAGAGACTTTATTTTTTCTTTCAACTGTTCACATATTGGACCATTAAATGACATCAATTGTTAGAAAGAACATCTGAATTTGGTCAGTCCCCATTTATTTATATTCTGATACTCATCACATAGAGATGTACATAACACGTTTAAATAGATAATTTTCAAATCCATGGGGCTATTTCAAATACAAGAGATCTTGGGAAATTCACACACCCCTAATAATAGGGAAAACATTGCTAGATTTGATTATAATGAACCCTTATGGTTAATATAATGGGCATTTAAATTGATATTTTAAAATTTTAGGCATTAATTAATGTGATTAATTTCAATAAAGACCACAGAATCAAGAAAATAACTTTATGTGATGATGTTAGAAGGTTAATTCTAGCTTTCTCTTGTGCTCTGTTAGAGAAAACTATTGAAAATATGCCTTTTATCAAAAGTTAATTAGTATTAATAAATATAACCTACATAGTAACACACTTGATAGAGATTTTTTACTTTTCATTATCTAATCATATATTGTTTCTGATCAAATTTAGACATTTCTTTTCCACATTCTCAAATAGCAAAATGATTCTTTTTTGAAAATCTCAGAAAACATATTTCAGTCATTATTACATTCTTCTGTTTCATATAGTCAGAGAACAGCAATCATTAAGGCTTAGCTTGATTTGGTTTTCTGTCATAAGTGTCAAGGATAAAAAATACTTTACAGCACAGCAATAAAGTGTGTCAATGTGTCAATATAATTGAAGTACCAGTTGTTTTTTTGCTATAAATAGTGCTCTGTAGCAGATCAGGAGTTCTGCAAATGACATTTACTCTACTGAAGTAATAAAAAAGAATAATCATGTAGCAGAAATTTACATCTCATAAGAAAAAAATGAGAAATACTAAATTAAGTTACTGTTGAAACTTTCTATTTTCTTTTTTCCATTAAAAAATCATTTGCTATAACAGAGGTTGCTAAGAGATTAGTATTCAAAAATGTGCTTCTGAGCTTACTTAGCTGCCTCAGCACTTTAGTACTAAAGTTAAAAATAAGAAGTAATAAAAACCTAACGAGATTGTTCAGTAGGTGCAGCTGGTCACCATTACGGAACCAGAGCATAAGCAGCATTGTTATTACGGTATTTCTGATAATGGACATTTTTCTTGTCCTGGCTGCTGAATATCCGATAACATGCTGATCCTGTAAGTCAGTCAGGCTTCGTATTACAGATATCACTGGTAGCAATAGTTCCTTGTTATTAGCAAGCTGTTCAATAGATTGAAACTTAGTTTGTCCAGAAAACAAAACAAAACAAAACAAAAAGAAAGAAAGAAAAAGAAACAAAACACAGGCCACAGGGGTTTTAGAGTCTTTGATTACTTGTTGCTAAGTTTTATTTCTGCAATGAAGAAAAGTGCATCTACAATGCTAGTTCCACCTGTGCTGAGACAAGAATTACATTTAATTGAAAATCATTTTCTCTGAAATTATTTCTAACCTTAGGTCAACAATTTTATATACTCTACTTGCTGGAGGGTATATCTTAGTTGCCTGATTAGATTACATTACCTAGATACACTTTGGAAGTCACTGAACACTTACTTAAAGCTCTTATGTTTAGATTATTTTGCAGAATAATAGACTATAAATAAATATAGCTATTCTTGTGTCATAAACACAAGCTAGCCAACTGAGGATACTTTCTCTGCATACAAATTCTGAAAAAAAAAAAAAAGAAAGAAAGAAAAAAGCTAGATAAGTCAAGATTTATTAAAAAATATTTGTATAGCATTTCTGTTTAAAAATAACATTTTGGGGGAAAATGCATGAAATATTATAGAATAATGAACGAAACATTCTTTCAGAACACTAGCAAACATCTTGAAGATAGATAACACATAATAAATAGATGATATTTAGATAAATATAATAGATATAACACCACTTACAAAGCCAATTTTAGGATTTTACTTTCAGAAAAATAGAGAAAAAAGAGCTTTCAATATTTCTCTCATTAAATACAACTCAAAACCTCACACATGATATATAAAGCTAACCTAACACAATTCTGAAAGGGGCAGATAATAAGACATACTGACTATAGACCTTACCACCCTTGGAAAGGCATCTGGTAAGTTTCTTAGGTTTTGTTTTTGCCTCCTAAATGTCCTGTGTGGTACTAAAGAAGCCAGCAACCCAGAAATGCCAATAGGAGTAGATTTAAAAAGCCCCTCAAAATTTCTGCTGCCTTTAGCCTGAGAATCAGGAAAGGAGCAGCCTAGCAATATAAAAACCTTTTAGACAACTGCTAGACTACAGAAAAGGGGCACAGAAAATACAGGTTCCCACCCCAATCTCTACCACCAAAGTTTGAGTGAGAAGGCTAGATTTCCACCCTCACAAGGTTATAAAGCAGCTCTCCAATCCATTCTCACCCTTGCTCAGATGGTGTCAGAAGGAGCCATGCAGGGAGCTTGGACTTTCATCCTCTGTCAGGGAGATGGATGAGGGAGGTCAGGGTGGAATGTGATAAACATCACTCTCCCCTTGAGTTTTAGAGAAAACCATGTAAGGTGCCCAAGCTTCAACTAAACCCCACTCCTCCCTGCAAAGTTATAAGCTGCCACTCTCTCTCTCTCTGATCAAGTGATGTCAAATAAGACCCTAGTAGAGAGTCAGGGCTTTCACCACCACCTAGTCTCAAGAACACCAGTCCAGGTGTCTATGGAGGCTACATAGGGAGCAGTAATGATGTACTCTTGCTCCTCCAGCCAAGGAAGTGTCAGTGGAGGCCTAAAGGAGAATGAAACATTTTATCTCCACCCAACAGTAATGAAAAGTCCCCATCTTTGGTGGCCAACAGAGGCTCAGTGGGGAAAATGGAGTTACACTTCCATCTACCAAAAACCAGGCAGCATTTCTTTTTTTTCCCTCTCAGAGTGGTGTTAGGGGAAGCCAGATAAACAGAAAATTTAAATAATATCCAGAGTCTCTTAACACAATACCTCAAATATGTAGGTTTAGAACACAAATTACACAACATACCAAGAAGCAGAAAGATGTCCAGATGAATGAAAAAAAAAAAAAAAAAAAAAAGGCATCCAATGGATGCCAACACTAAAATAACAGAGATATTAAAATATAAGAAACATTTAAAAGCAGGCATCTTAAAATATTTCAATGTGATAATAATTATAATTATACCTGAAATTAAGAAAAATAGAAAGTCTCAGCAAAAGTATAAAAGATATAAGAAAAAAACAAGTAATTAAAAAAAAATCAACAAAATGACCAAAACTTTAAAAAATTCAACAAATGGAATTAATAGAAGAATGGAGCAACAGAGGAAATAATCAGTTAAGGAAAAAATGGATTAAAACAAACAACCCTACCTGACTAACAAAGAGATAATATAGTTTTAAAAATTAACATATACCCAGGAAACTGTGAGAATATATTTTTTTTTAAAAAATCTGACCTCTGTGTCACTAGGATTTCATCTGAAATTTCACAGGAAAAAAATGGGAAAAGGAAAAATACTTGAAGAAATAATGGCTAAACACTTCCAAAATTTGGCAAAGGATATAAACCTAGACAATGAAGAAACTGTGCAAACCCTAAACAGGGTAAACACATCAGAAAATAGAAACAGAAAGTTCACAGCACGATGCATCATAGTCAAACATCTGCAAACTACAGAGAAATGTAACATTCTTAAGGCAGTGAGGAAAAAATAAAACCTCACCACTAAGGGAAAAACAACTCAAACAAAAGTGAATTGCTCATTGGAAATCATGAAGGGTAGAGAAAGTGATAAACTACTTTTCAAGTTCTAAAATAAAAGAACTGGCATCCAAGAGTCCTATGTTTATATAAAATCCTCTTTAAGAATTAAAAGGGCAGTTCAAATATTTCAGATAAATGAAATCTACAAGAGTTTGTGCCAGCAGGCTCACTCTCGAAGAATGGTAAAGAAGGAACCTTTGAGCATCAAGAAGCAATAAAGAACAGTCGGGAAAGGTAAAACTATGGGTAAGTACAATAGCAATAATTACATTAAAGGTAAATAGTCTAACTCTCAAAAAAGTGAAAAATTAGTATAATAGATTAAAAATATGACACAAAAATACACCGTTTACATGAAATTTACCTCAAATATACCAATATAGGCAGGTTGAAAGAAAAAGGGTGGAAACACTGAAGCCCAAGGTTGGGAATTGAAACTACCTTTGCAAAATTATGACAGTGTGAGAAATCTGACATATCTGATTCCATCTTGCTTCTGACCTCCAAGCGGTGTTTGGTCATTCCTGGGTGTAGGCCAGATTTTAGTTAATAGTTTAATTTTGAAATAAGCATAATAGTCCCTCCCTAAAACTAATCCCCTTCTTGTTCAGGGGCTGAAACCACCTTTGCAAGACTAATGTAAGGCCACAAGATTAGGATTCTGGAAGGGGCCTGAATTCTGCTAAAATGTAGGTGTAGTTTCTATAGTCCCTTACCACTCAGGAGTCATATGGCCAGAGGTCACAAGATTTGTGAATACCCCAATTACTTCTAAAGGTAACATCAATATTTCAGTGTTGCAGGACTTTTCCTTAGTTTAGCTAAAGACTGGGTTCTTTGTCCCACAGCCATGAAAATTCAGGCTCACAGACAATTTGAATGGTGAGTAAGACAGGGTTTTATTTGGTTAAAAGGAAGAAAAGGGGGGAACAGGGACTTTTGATAGGCCAGAGTCCTGCTACAGTGCTTTACAAATGCAGCTTGAATCCCAGGTTCCACACAGGAAGAGGAGGGGCCAGGCTCCTCCCTGCTGCAAATGACACAAACTTCCTGAGGCTCCGCGCCAGTCCTCATTTCCAGTGCACAGGCCTGTTGAAGTTCCCCAGGGACCCTCTCCCACCTATCTGTCTCATTTCCTCTTCTAAAGAAGTTCATCTAACTGCCATTAGATTAAGGATGAGGACGAAGGCTGATCTTAACTGCTTTTTGATGACAGAGAGCACTGTTTTGGGGAAATGGCAGTCAGAGCTCCCTCAGAGGCCTACTTAAGGGTTCTAGCAGAAGAGGCCATCATCAGAGACTCTGGTTGCATGATCATTTGGAGTTTGATTGCCTGAAGGCAAGAAGAGACAAAGTGGGTTATTAGAAAGCAGGTATCACAACAAAACAAGAGGAGGGGTAAGGACAAATGCCTAACTTGCAAAAAACTTCCCCCTTTTGCTGCCACGTGGGCTTCAGGGTTCCCTTCCCCTGAGCTCAATCCTAAGCCAACCACTTTAAGGTTTGGGAAATTAACTCTTTCCAGTTTGGAGGATGCATCTCAAGGGAGTGTCCCATAGTAGAGAGACACAATTAACTATTAGTGAAGAGAGAACTGAGGAGAAGAAAGGAAAAAAGAAGGCGCCTTTTAAAGGAGGCCTAGAGGTTCAGGATGCATTTGAAAGGGGTACGGACTGAAGATGAATGGTTATCCATCTACAAAGATGGAGGCAGGCATCCCTCATTCTCTTCTCTTCTTAGCAGATACCTGGCATACACAAGGGAAGGAAGGAAGAGCGTCCTCTTTCTGTCTTCCGTCCCTGCATTCCTGAGTCCCAGTGACCTTGGCAAATCCCTACACGAGTGACAAAGTAGTTTGTACCCTATTCTCTAGGTCCTTAGGAGGACCTAGAGAATAGGAATTATCTGCTCCCACCTATGCCTCTATCCCCCCGCTGTCAGTAACCTTAAAGTTTCCTAGACTTAATTTATGCCACGGATATCAACGAGGCCTTTATCCATGAAACAGGAAGCTTGTGGTTGGCTTAATTGGCAGGAATGAGCCATGCTTACCTGTCTGTGCCTTTTAACTTCTGTTGCCATTTACCTCTGGATCTCTCAGATCCAGTTTTCCTTCCTAGGGCTTTGACTCGAAGCTTGGAATTAAGTTTGTGACAACAACATTTTCTCAGAGGGTTACGTGGACTCCTTATCATACGCCAAATAATAAGGTAAAACTATGGAAACAAGTAAAGAGAGCTCACTAAAATATTGATTAGGCTAAAAGCAGGAGGTAAAGAAATAGCAAATCATCTGTCACCTGAGAGCACAGGGGGAGGGACAATGATCAGGATACAAACCCAGGCATTTGAGCCAGCAGTGGCAACCCCCTTGGGGTCCCCTCTCCTTGTATGGGAGCTCTGTCTTCACTGTATTAAATCTTGCAACTGCACACTCTTCTGGTCTGTGTTTGTTCTGGTTTGGGCTGAGCTTTCCCTAACAGTCCACCACTGCTGATCGCCGCCCTCGCAGATCCGCGCTGACTTCCACCCCTCCAGATCCAACAGGGTGTCCACTGTGCTTCTGATCCAGTGAGGCACCCATTGCCACTCCGGATCAGGCTAGAGGCTCACCATTGTTCCTGTGCGGCTAAGTGCCCGGGTTCGTCCTAATCAAGCTGAACACTAGTCGCTGGGGTCCACGGTTCTCTTCCGTGACCCACAGCTTCTAATAGAGCTGTAACACTCACCACATGGCCCAAAGTTCCATTCCTTGGAATCTGTAAGGCCAAGACCCCAGGTCAGAGAACAAAAGGCTTGCCGCCATCCTGGGAGTGGCCTGCCACCATATTGGGAGCTCTGAGAAAAAAGACCCACTGGTAACAAAATGATGACTCAGAAATTTTAATGAAGCAAAAGCCTTTGATAACCCTTTATATATTTTGTCAAAGAGCAGATTAACATTTTAAAAATACAATGGTTTTTTTTGTGTGTGTGTTTTTATATTTTATTTTATTTATTTATTTATTTATTTATTTATTTTTATTATACTTTAAGTTCTAGGGTACATGTGCATAACATGCAGGTTTGTTACATATGTATACTTGTGCCATGTTGGTGTGCTGCACCCATCAACTCGTCAGCACCCATCAACTCGTCATTTACATCAGGTATAACTCCCAATGCAATCCCTTCCCCCTCCCCCCTTTCCCCTCCCCATGATAGGCCCCTGTGTGTGATGTTCCCCTTCCCGAGTCTAAGTGCTCATTGTTCAGTTCCCACCTATGAGTGAGAACATGCGGTGTTTGGTTTTCTGTTCTTGTGATAGTTTGCTAAGAATGATGGTTTCCAGCTGCATCCATGTCCCTACAAAGGACACAAACTCATCCTTTTTTATGGCTGGATAGTATTCCATGGTGTATATGTGCCACATTTTCTTAATCCAGTCTGTCACTGATGGACATTTGGGTTGATTCCAAGTCCTTGCTATTGTGAATAGTGCCACAATAAACATATGTGTGCATGTGTCTTTATAGCAGCATGATTTAGAATCCTTTGGGTATATACCCAGTAATGGGATGGCTGAGTCATATGGTACATCTAGTTCTAGATCCTTGAGGAATCGCCATACTGTTTTCCATAATGGTTGAACTAGTTTACAATCCCACCAACAGTGTAAAAGTGTTCCTATTTCTCCACATCTTCTCCAGCACCTGTTGTTTCCTGACTTTTTAATGATCCCCATTCTAACTGGTGTGAGATGGTATCTCATTGTGGTTTTGATTTGCATTTCTCTGATGGCCAGTGATGATGAGCATTTTTTCATGTGTCTGTTGGCTGTATGAATGTCTTCTTTTGAGAAATGTCTGTTCATATCCTTTGCCCACTTTTGGATGGGGTTGTTTGTTTTTTTCTTATAAATTTGTTTGAGTTCTTTGTAGGTTCTGGATATTAGCCCTTTTCAGATGAGTAGATTGCAAAAATGTTATCCCATTCTGTAGGTTGCCTGTTCACTCTGATGGTAGTTTCTTTTGCTGTGCAGAAGCTCTTTAATTTAATGAGATCCCATTTGTCAGTTTTGGCTTCTGCTGCCATTGCTTTTGGTGTTTTAGACATGAAGTCTTTGCCCATACCTATGTCCTGAATGGTACTACCTAGGTTTTCCTCTAGGGTTTTTATGGTATTAGGTCTAACATTTAAGTCTCTAATCCATCTTGAATTAATTTTCATATAAAGAGTAAGGAAAGGATCCAGTTTCAGTTTTCTACTTATGGCTAGCCAATTTTCCCAGGACCATTTATTAAATAGGGAATCCTCTCCCCATTTCTTGTTTCTCTCAGGTTTGTCAAAGATCAGATAGCTGTAGTTGTGTGGTATTATTTCTGAGAACTCTGTTGTGTTCCATTGGTCTATATCTCTGTTTTGGTACCAGTACCATGCTGTTTTGGTTACTGTAGCCTTGTAGTATAGTTTGAAGTCAGGTAGCGTGATGCCTCCAGCTTTGTTCTTTTGACTTAGGATTGTCTTGGAGATGCGGGATCTTTTTTGGTTCCATATGAACTTTAAAGCAGTTTTTTCCAATTCTGTGAAGAAACTCATTGGTAGCTTGATGGGATGGCATTGAATCTATAAATAACCTTGGGCAGTATGGCCATTTTCACGATATTGATTCTTCCTATCCATGAGCATGGTATGTTCTTCCATTTTTTTGTGTCCTCTTTGATTTCACTGAGCAGTGGTTTGTAGTTCTCCTTGAAGAGGTCCTTTACATCCCTTATAAGCTGGATCCCTAGGTATTTTATTCTCTTTGAAGCAATTGTGAATGGAAGTTCATTCCTGATTTGGCTCTCTGTTTGTCTGTTACTGGTGTATACGAATGCTTGTGATTTTTGCACATTGATTTTGTATCCTGAGACTTTGCTGAAGTTGCTTATCAGCTTAAGGAGATTTTGGGCTGAGACAATGGGGTTTTCTAAATATACAATCATGTCATCTGCAAACAGGGACAATTTGACTTCTTGTTTTCCTAATTGAATACCCTTGATTTCTTTCTCTTGCCTAATTGCCCTAGCCAGAACTTCCAACACTATGTTGAATAGGAGTGGTGAGAGAGGGCATCTCTGTCTTGTGCCAGTTTTCAAAGGGAATTTTTCCAGTTTTTGCTGATCAATTTACAGAAAAACCATAAAATGCCATTTTGAATTTAGTCAATATGTTCACATAGAAAACCCCTTTTGCAAAATTAATTGCCAAAATTGTTCCACCACTTATTTGAACCTTCAGTTTTTCCTATCTAACTCAAAACAATCCTTTAACCCTAGGAAAAAGCTACGTTTCCATGTTTTCTTATAACCTTTTACTAAAAAATACATTTTACTGTTCTTACCCACCTTGCATGTAAATCTATTTCTAATAGTTTCAATTACATGTTATAATGGTAATGCCTAGCAATTTTTAACTTGAATGTAAAACATGGTAAGTTGTTTTAATTGTGTGCTAAATGAAGTCAGGTTTTGCCTCCTTAATTAAGGGTGTGGTTAGTTCCACATGTCCCAGGGCCTTACCCATTGTGAAGCTGGCAATACAAACAGTTCCGAAAACCCAAAAAGCAGTTATAACCTCAAAACACTTAGCAAACCTTGCATCTGACCTGCATTTTACCAGTAGTTTTAAGGAATGTTTTTATTTCTCAAAGATTAAAGTCATGTGAACTGAAAGGTACCACAGCATTTAACCTCCTTTAAAAAAATAATTGATCCAAGTGCTTTCTTTAGGCCAAATTAATTGGTGCTCTTTTTACAGACATCTCACACAGTACACACACAGGCAGGAGAAAACCCAGTTGCTGGGTGGGGCACTTTAAGAGACAAGGCTAGGAAAACATGCAGATATAGGACCAGGGGGAGCTCATTCCCTAAGGCAGGATTGCTAACCAAAGCATTGCCAAGCAGTTACCGGCTATGCCCCCAGCATGTATGTCAAGATGGAGGCTTTCAGAAGAAACCATACAGACATGCAAAGCACACCAGATCTACCATAGCCCAAGACTAGCCCCACAAGTCCCTTTTCACAATTAAAGCTTTACAGACAATACAAACAGTGATAGTCGGGGGGCCTGGTCTAGTAAGCATCTTCTAAAAAAAAAAAAAAAGCTTGCTTAAAACTTAACTACTGATGGGGTAGAGAAGGGGAAGAAAAAAAAAAACATTTTAAAAATGCCTGGGGAAGAACCTCTTATTTTTATGCCATTGGTTCCTCCACCAAGAGACAAGCTTAATTACTGTCTGATGCAGTAAAGCCCCTTGGCTGGAGAAGGGGAAGGCTCTGGTGGTGTGTGGTGGAAAACACCCACCAGAGGAACCATTGGGTCCTGTGCTCCAGCCATGGCAAAGAGGGGAGGTTAGTTCCCCACAAAAAGGGAAAGGGCCATTAAAAGGTCCAGGAGTGATGGGGTAGGCGGGGGGTGGGTAGGGGGCCCTGGTTCCCCCATCCTCAGAAGTCTGAGGATAAAAAGGCCACAGAGATGGGTTTTGAGTCCATATTTCACTCAATACTTCTTGAGCACCAACTTTCATGCCAAAACTGTTGCAGGACTTTTCTTTCATTCAGCTAAAGACAGGTTTCTTTGTCCCATGGCCATGAAAATTCAAACTTGCAGACAATTTGAGTGATGAGTAAGACAGTTTTATTGGGTGAAAAAGAAGAAAGGGGAGAAACAGGAACTCTAGCTAGGCCATAGTCCCTGCTAGAGCACTTCACCCCTGCAGCCTGAATCCCAGGTACCACACAGGAAGAGTGGGGGCCAGGCTCCTCCTTGGTGGAAATGGAGAGAGCTTCCTGAGGCCCCACCCCATTGGACAGGATGGTTGCAGTTGCTCCAGGTACCTCCTCCCACCTGGCTGTCTCATTAGAATCTAAGATTGGTCTTTTGAAAATATTTTTTAGACAGTCTACATTCTGACAAATGACAGAATCTACCCAGACCCATGACTCATGACTCAACTGGTTCCCTGTCTACACCCAGATGTGGACTCCGTGCAGGAGAACTCTTTTCCACACCCCCGTGATTTCATCCTCATCCAATCAGCAGCTCTCTGCCCATAGGTAAATTTTTTTGTTTGTTTTTTGTTTTTTTGTTTTGAGACGGAGTCTCACTCTGTAGCCCAGGCTGGAGCGCAGTGACGCAATCTCGGCTCATTGCAACCTTGCCTACTGGGTTCACACCATTCTCCTGCCTCAGCCTCCTGAGTAGCTGGGACTATAGGGGCCTGCCACCATACCTGACTAATTTTTTGTATTTTTAGTAGAGATGGGGTTTCACCATGTTAGCCAGGATGGTCTCGATCTCCTGACCTCGTGATGTGCCCACCTCGGCCTCCCAAAGTGCTGGGATTAGAGGTGTGAGCCACTGCACCTGGTCAGGTAAAGTTTTATGCCGTGGGGGTTTGTTGTACAGATTATTTTATCACCCAGATATTAAGCCTAGTACCCAATTGTTATTTTTTCTGCTCGTCTCCCTCCTCCCACCTTCTACACTCCACACTCAAGTAGACCGCAGTGTCTGTTGTTCTCTTTTTTTGTATTCATATGTTCTCATAACTTAGCTCCCACTTACAAGTGAGGACATATAGTATTTGGTTTTCTGTTCCTATGTTAGTTTGCTAAGGATAATAGCCTCCAGCTCCATATATGTTCCCTCAAAAGACATGATCTCATTCTTTCTATGAATGCATAGTATTCTATGGTATAGAAGTACCATGTTTTCTTTATTCAATTTGTCATTGATGGACATTTAGGTTGATTCCATGTCTTTGCTATCATGAATAATCCTATAGTGAACATTCTTGTGCATGTGTCTTTATGGTAGAATAGTTTAGATCTCTCCGGGTATATACGCAGTAATGGGATTGTTGGGTCAAATGGTATTTCTGCTTTTAGCTCTTTGAGGAATCACCATACTGCTTTCCACAATGACTGAAATAATTTAAACAATTTACACTCCCACCAACAGTGTATAAGTGTTCCCTTTTTTCTGCAACCTCACTAACATCTGGTATTTTTTGACTTTTTAATAATAGCCTTCTCACTGTTGTGAGATGATATCTCATTGTGGTTTTGATTTGCATATCTCTAATAATCAGTGATATTTAGCTTTTTTTATATGTGTATTGGTTGCCAAATGGCATCTAATTAAACTTAAGTGCTTCTACACAGGAAAAGAAAATTATCAACAGAATAAACAGACAACCTACAGAATGGGAGAAAATATTTGTAAACGATGCATCTGACAAAGATCTAATATCTAGCATCTATAAGGAACTTAAACAAATTTACAAAAGGAAAACAAACCCATTAAAAAGTGGGCAAAGGACACAAACAGACACTTTTGAAGAGACAAATATTTATAGTGGAATTAATTCAGAGTTCATTTAGCCACATGTAAGATGTTCTGTTGAAGATCTACTTATCCATCGTGTTTGTAACTGCTATTCAAAATTTAGGTTATATAATTATTAAAACAAAACAAAAACTAACCAAATATTAGAAAGGAGTCAGATGTTACCCATTTGGAAGCTGTAAATATTTTTGTTTCTGTATAACAAAGTCTTCCTGAAAAGTTTTAGTACAACTTGAGAACAGTGCTAAAAGACAAGACTTAGAAGTTAATTTATGACTTCATAGCCAGTGAGAACACAAAGGAGATTTACCACTCTAGAGGTATATGTTTATATTTTCAAAGCAGCCTGAGATCCCTGGGATCCTATAGATATTCCTGATTGGTTAAGCTGGAGACTCTAGTCTTATCTCCTTCCCTTGAAGAGATTTATTTACATTTTAAAGTTTAAGATTTTAGGATCCTTCTCATTGTATTTCTATGAAGACTGTCTCAGAAGGGGGAAGTTGGGACAGCAGTTTCCTCACATTCCTAATAAATGCATAGTTCCTACACTATAATACCAATTTGGTATATTAGCATGACATCTGATTTTCATTACATCATTCTGGAAGGAATAGGAGATTGACACCCTGACATGGTGGCACAGGAAAACTGCTGCATTATTTGTTGTGAGTAAATAATCATCTGTTCTGTTTTGGAAACCTTGCATTGGCAAGGTTTAAAAAAATTAATATTTTTTTCCAGAAAAAATAACCTCCCCAGATTCAGTTTTCTTTGTATTGAAGAGATTGGTTTCTTTTCGTTTCAATTAAAGAAATAATTGATCATGAAGGTCCTTCTATAAGAAATATTGACAAATATAATAGAGAAATTATTCAAATTAACATTTAGAATGAGGCAGAGGAAAAATAATGCACAGAAATGTAACTATACAGAAGAATTTAAATAGAGCTCTTACTAATATTTTACATATTTTTGACTAAAACATAGAAATATATATTGTGTGTGTATATATATATAATGTGTATGCACATGTGTGTATATATACATACACACACACACAACACACACACAAAGATTTTTTACTCTGACTCCTGAAACTTGTCCTGAGGACATCTGTGGACTTCACTGTAAAAATTCAGTTTTAAAAAGAACTCTACTGTCAGTTCAGCAAGAACACCCCACTCGGTATCTGATCATCTTGAATATCTGATCAGTTTTCTTATCCTCTACAATCTCTCAGGTGATGTCTGTGTACACTGGCCTATCTTCAGCAAGAATCTTGTCCAAGATTCATTTAGCCAAAATCTCCTCTATTTCTGATGTTTCCTCTTAGTAATTTTCCATCCACTGATCCCCACCCTGCTCTTTGGCTACGAATTCCCACTTGTCCATGCTGTTTGGAGTTAAGCACACTTTCTCTCGCCCACTGCAAAATCCCATTAGAGTGGTTCCTACATCTGTTGAGATGGTCCTGACTAAATTTTGCCTTACCATGCTTTAGCAAGTGCCATTGAATAAATTTTAACTTAAATTAGAAAATCTGAGAATAACTAATGAATTTTAGTATTTATTCTCAAATAAAAGCTTCTATAATATTTTTATAATAGCTGAATTATCAGATATACATGATTGAGTTCCTAATACATATGTATGACAAACATGTACTATGTAGCATCTGAAAGAGTAACATAATTTATAAATATATCTCACATATTAGATGTGAGAAAGGTAAATATACATACATATATATATATATATGTATATATTTAGAGAGAGAGTGAGAGAGATGCACATATATTTGCATGTGAAATTATGAAACAGTCCACAAGATCACCCTAATTTCTGACACCAGCTAGGGATTCGGGGATTTTTAACACCATTTTGAAGTTCAATAATTAACTGGAAGAATTCACAGAACTCACTGAAAACTGTCATACTCATGATTATGTTTTATTTTAGTGCAAAGACACAGATTAAAGTCATCTAAAAGAAGAGTCACATGGGCAGAGTTCAGAACGTTCCAAACATAGATTTTCCAGTGGTACTTTCCCATGGAAAATACACATGGAATTAACTTCATCAAGCAATTATATGTCACGATATATGTGTAGCTGTAGCAACCATGAAAGCACACTCAAATCATGATGCTCAGAGTCTTTATTGGGCTCTGTCACTACATGGCCAACCTCACTCTCCAGGCCCTCCTGAGGTCCAGCTTATAGTGCATGACCCAAAGTCTCTACCATATATCATATTGTTAGATTACCTGGCATGCCCCAAGGCCCCAAGCAAACAAACACTTTATTAAGCAGGACATTCAAATGCATTAGTGATTTCTCCCAGGAGCTGAGGGCAAAGACCAGACTTCTCTTTGGGAATGGTTACATTCTTTACTACACAGTATTTATGTGTTTCCTAGACCTGGAAAAGGTCTAGGCCACATAGTATGCAAAGTCAACCTTTGATTCGTAAATAAATTTAAGACCAAATGAAACAGAATTCTGATACAAATAATCTACTTTCATTATCAAAACGATGACTTTTCTGTGGAATTAAGACCATGAATATAATTCAACTATTCGGACTTAAAGCTTAGACAATCTTCATAAATGTAAGTTTTAGGAGTTTATTTCAGAAAATACTTATCCAGAAAATAAGCTCATAAATCACTAAATAATCTTAAAATTTGCTCTGGAAAATTCTTAAAAAACAGTGTATTCGGGCAGTTTATTCTTCTGGGCAATCATTACCATATTGGGCAATAAACCGTACACTAAAAAAAGAAAAAGGAAAAAAAAATTGTATTAGTCGGTTCTCATGCTGCTAAAAAGGACTGCCTGAAACTGGGTAATTTATAAAGGAAAGAGGCTTAATTGACTCACAGTTCTGCGTGGCTAGGAAGGCCTCAGGAAAACAATCATGGAGGAAGGGGAAGCAAACACATTCTTCCTCTTCACATGGCAGCAGCAAAGAGAAATGCCGAGAAAAGGGGGAAAAAACCACTTTTAATACCATCAGATCTCATGAGAACTCACTCACTATCACAAGAACAGGAATGTGGGGAAAACTGCCTCCGTGATTAAAGTTCCTCCCACCAAGTCCCTCCCACTACATGTAGGGATTATGGGAGCTACAATTCAAGATTAGATTTGGGTAGGAATACAGCCAAAACATATCAATCATACACTTGTCAAAAAATAGATTGCTCACTAGACCATTTTCTTATTGTGTTCACTAATAATGAAGTTATAAAAAATTATTATTTTGAAATACACTTTGAAATGAAAAACAGCAAAATCTCAAACTTCCATTGGTCTGCATTTTGATGTAAATGGGAATGCTTTAAAACAAACTCAGATTACAATGTTTTTCAAAAATTCTGTAAACAAGACAAATTTTTAAAAATGTGCAAAACGTAAATCTATCTCTCTTTTAGATTCCCCAAACAATCAAATTGGACCTAATGGCTTTTATACTTCCATCACTCTCTGCTTCTACTCTTCCATCTGACTAATCCTGCTGCTGACCACCCAGAAATTCCCAATTCCCAATGCTTAATGACCCACTAAAGTTAAACCATAATTAAAATAAAACAAGCTCTTTACAACCTTTTTTTTTTTTTTTTTTTTTTTTTTTTTTTTTTTTTTTTTTTTTCCAAGAGGGAGTCTTGCTCTGTCTCCAGGGTTAACAGCAGTGGCACAATCTCAGCTCACTGCAACCTCCGCCTCCCGGGTTCAAGCGATTGTCCTGCTTCAGCCTCCCGAGTAGATTGGATTACAGGTGTGTGCCACTGTGCATGGCTAATTTTTTGTATTTTTAGTAGATACGGCGTTTCACTGTGTTAGCCAAGATGGTCTTGAACTCCTGACCTCAGGTGATCTGCTTGCCTCGGCCTCCCAAAGTGCTGGGATTACAGGTGTGAGCCACCGTGCCCAGCCAGTCACAGGCTATTCGAGTCCAAAACCTAGAAAGATGGATGGAAGTTTATAGAAGAATTTATAACAGCTCTGGAAACACAATCAAAGAACCTCACATGCAAATAATGGATGGCAAATGCTGAGTAGAAAAATCCTAAGATTGAATCAAGAAATTCCTCATTATGTAAGAACTTAAACTGGTTTCCAAAAGCTAGATAATGTCTTTGGAGCCTCTCTCCAAATTCTTTATTGTGAAAATAGATTATATTTTAATATAGTTCTGCCAACAAAATGATAGTTCCTTAGCAGACTTCAGGAACAGGTTATTTAATACTTTTATGTAACAATCAGGTGTAAATTCTGAAATAGATGTGCCCAATCTTTCTCTTCATGGTGTGTGACCAACCTTAAGCCAGAAATAGAAAATGTTAAATGCAGCAATACCTGGAATGGGAAATAATCCTCCTGCCAAATCTTCAATTATTTTCTGAGTAATCTGAGAGCATTAGAATGAAAAGAGAATAAGACCCAGGAAAAATTGGTGTTGATGTCCTGATAAACAAAACCGTTACCTGCTTCCATCTACACATTACATACCAAGGAAGAGAGCATTTTGGTAAAGATACATGTAGAATTGTAAGCAGAAAACAACTTTGGATAAACAATTGTTTATGTACTGTGTTCAATAAGGAGCTAAAGGATAAATAAAATTAGGCAGTGGATTAATGAAAGTGTGAGAACGAAGTGCCCCATTTCCTATTTTATCCTTAAACACTCACAAAAAATTGCCTAAATATTAAATGAAAACTCTACACACTTTCATAGATATATGCAAGGAATATCTACCTTAAACTCCTGGCACTCTTACATAAATTGTGCCTCAGAGTCTATTTCAAATAACCCACTTACGTTCCCTGTCTCCTGGCCTATATCCTTTACAATTAATGTCTCTTTACAACAAAAAGTAAACATCCACTTTATTTTTTATAGGAAACAGAAGAATATACCAGAACAGTTACATCTCATGAGTTCACTGAAGTGCTTTTCTAGTTTTTATAGCCCTTAGCCGGAACTTTGAAGATTCTTCGATTTCCCTTAAATTCTATTCTTGTCCAAATATGCGAATGGCCTATTGGTATGTTCTTATATGAGGTGAGTATCTAAAACTGATTACAGCAATCTATCTGCTGTTTTAGCTCAGAAAGAATATTAAAATTCTAAATTTATGTCTTAATATTATAAAAATAAATAAATTATCTAGGAAACAAAAATTCTTATACCATTTTCATCCTCACACATTTCCATCCAACTTTCCTTTTACTACCAAAAGAAGAGGAAATTCATAAGTGCTCTCATATCTCTCTGTAAAACTGTTCATATTCCAGGTACATTTATTAAAAATCTGTTCACTGGAAACTTGATTTAGTCTTGCATCTTGAGATGCCATACTTTATGACAGGAACATGAAAATAATAGGCAGGACACAATAAAACAGATATTAACTAATCTTAGAATATTTCTCCTCAGGAGACAAACTCTGTTCAGATTGCATAATTCCTGTCATTCACTGCAGCTTGCCGAATATTGAGAACCTGTAACGGAGGCGGAGGCTAAGGGATCACTTGAGCCCAGGAGTTCAAGACCAGGCTGGAAAACATAGCAAGACCCAATCTCTACAACAAATTAAATAATTAGCTAGGCATGGTGGTGCATGCCTGTAGTTCCAGCCACTTGGGAAGCTGAAGTGAAAGGATTATTTGAGTTTGGGAGGTCGAGGCTGCTGTGAGCCATTGTAGCACAACGGCACTCCAACCTGCATAACAGAGCAAGACCCTGTCTCGGTAAATATTAACTGATAAATTGAAATGAAAAATTTAAAAAGGTAAGGTATTTCCTGATAAGAGCAATGCTTTTTAACTTTTATTATTAGTATTATTATTAACATAGTCCACAATTTGTAATATTGTGGAAATAACAAGATTTATTGATTTCAGCTGAGTCTTCATTAAGACTGACCAACATGTTAAAGATATTCAAGTGCTGCACTGCCTATATCTATAAAGGTAATGGCTCACACAGAAAAGAATAATAGAGAAGAAATGCCCTTGCTGATCATTACAGCAGGCAGGCAGCATCCACTAACCTTGTCCTGTAATACTCCAAAATGCTTTTTGAAGAGTTTCAAAGAGCCCATTACGAAATGTCAACAATTTATCTAGAATCTGGAAGGAGATATTTGGGAAAATATAATTGTAATTTTTAAACACCACCAGCCTTTTTACCACAACATTTGATAACACCACATGGCATAAAATGGAGTCTTGCAAAAAAAAAAAAAAAAAAGAATCCACTTATTCCACTTATTCTCAATCAACATCACTGGGCAAACTTTACCAATATTACTGAGGCTATCTCTGGTGAATGTCTCATGAATCACCAGCATAATATTGTTAAACTGCAAAGGTATAACATGGAAAGAACCCAAGCTTCAGGATTCTTTTGAAAACCTCTAGATAGATTTCATACAACTATGCCTGGGATAAAATTAATAAATTGTTTTCATATTCTAAAGATGAATTGAAAATGTACCTTGCTGGACAGGTATGGTCATGGTGGAAGCAAAAGTGTTGTTATATTTTGAGTTCTCATCCTAAGAAATTCCAACCTCTTTGCTAATGACAAGGGCAACCACTTTGTTGAGACAGCAGGAAAGAGCTTTGGGAGGCCTTGCCACTGACAAAGACATTGTATTATTTTTTTCACCTCAATATTTAGGAAGCTTACATAAATGCAACAGAAATTTTAAATTTGTACTGTCAAACAGTCTGACACAACTGTGATACCTATGGACCTTATGCTCTCCAACAACCATTGCTTCTCACATAAAACTAATCAAGAGTCATTCTATGACATTCAGTATTTTTCCCCTAATTCTGAACTCCACATTAATTCCTAGGTCCCCTAGGAAATACACTGAGCCATAAGGCATTGAAATATAACCTGTCCTTCCTCAGGATACTTCCAGGTAGTCTCCACATGCTTGAAAACCTGGGGACTTCATCTTCTGGAAAAGACTGAAATGCTCAGAAAAATACAGGTTTTTAGATATGCTTCCATTTCTCTTTAAAGACTTGGTAGTCTCTATACTGTTGTCACAAAGATTCAAATACTCATTCTGAGACAAAACATGGAAAGATGGCCTGCATGACTTTTCTAAAGTCAATATCATTATAAATGTGAAGAAGGAAGGCTTAATGTACTTCTTGAGGAGAAAAAGAAATCCTCTGCTCTCTTATGATCTTTGGCTGGATGTAAAAATTAAACTGACATAAGACCAATTAATAGGAGAAATGTTCGTTTTATTAAATGTTTATACATACATGGAACCTTGAATACTCAAAGAAGTAACTACAACAGAAAGCTTAAATTTATGATCAAACACAAGACAAAGGTGCTTGGGGCAATAAATTTTGGAGAAGCATCTAGGAGACAAATAATGGGGGTGGGGGTAAAATTGGTTGAAGACAAGAGTTATTTTGGTAAGTTTGTTTGTACAGATTCATTTCAGTGTTGATACCCAGTCTCTGATGATAGGGATGTTCTCATTCTGGTAGGGGGAGAATACCTTTTTCATGAGACATTTTATGGCCTGTTCTTAGGTAGAAAAGAATAGATTAGAGGGCCTTCCCTGCATCTGATACTTCACAAGTGCCTTCAGCTCAAAATGACTAACATGCCAAAGTAGCGCATTTGAAGTAGCATGCTCTTGTCTCCTTCATACATTGTGATGTCATCCACACAGAAGCAAAAAAATGGAGTAGGTACTACTGATGGCAAACACAGTTGGCTTCATATGGCTGTGCCATGAGGAAAGCTTAACAGGAGATACTGAGTCAGAGGACATGATATGTCCTTTCTTTTTCCCTTTTCTTTAGCTGGGGATAGAGTTAGGGTGTAGGGACATAGGTGGAAACTACTTTCTTTACATAATGCAAAACAGAAACAAAGTTGCTAAATAATTCAATTGCAACATTTTGGCAAGAAAATTACTCAAGTGTAGCTTCTAATTTTTAATATTGCATTCGTGGAACTGAGTTACATTTGGTTTCCCTGAAAAATAACATATTACCCTGGTCTAGTGAGTACATGTTACCTTGGAGTATTGCCTCAGGTTTATCTCATAGGGTCAGTTAGAACTCACAACCTTTTTGGGGATCCTCACAGATACAAACCATTAAGGCATGAAAGTGGAGAAATGTAGATGACTAATTATGGAAAAAGATGATATTCTAGATCAATAAGAACTTAACAAATGAGTGCTAAATCATTCCACCTTTTCACAAATAAAAGATTTTGAACTGCCATTTTCTGTTCCAGTGCTGCCTCAATTCGAGCGATGAAAGAAGTTCAGAAAGTTAGGAGGATTATTCATGCCATAAAAAAGAATTACCCAGTCACAGGCAATTCCAACAAGACAATTAGTGACGTACCTGGTAGAACACTAGCCAAAAATGGGCAAGTAGCTGAATATAATAGAACCATCATCTATCTTTGTTTAGTCTTACAGGCAAGTTATTGTGCTATCTTTGAAGTGAATGATTTTGTACTTACATTCCTGGTGGCATTTCTAAAAGCTTTAAAGTTGTCAAATAAATTTTAGACAGAAATATTAAAATTAGAAAAATAGATGACTTCTCAAACAGAATGACACCAAGGCAAGAAATTTCTTCTAGGTTGCCTTAGACCTAGCTCATTGGTGAGGTTTTTTGAAACAAAGGTGACTGGCTCAGAAGGGTCCTTCAGTTTTTAATAATTATGCTCTTGTTAATTTGTATGATCATTGTCAGGTACACTGGTGTGATCTCCAGAATCCTAAATATTTTAATATAGCTGTTGTTTTGCCAACTAGCCCAATAAATAATTAGATAATAACAATGAAATAATCTGATCCTCATATAGATTAAAATGACTGTCATTAAAATTTGATATGCAATCACAACACACCAAACCACAGTGCAAATCTGGATTGATCATGCTTCCAGACAATAATGATATGTACTCCAGCTCTAGGTGTATTTTGGTTTTTATAAACAATGTATATGTCTTTTCCTTGCCTATGTTTCATTTTCCTCATGACATACGTTCAAATTAAGAGCACATTTACCAAAAAGCTACTGTAGCTCTACAATATGGTTTGTAATCAACTTTTTGTTTTGATTAGTCTTTAAAGGTATTCCTCATGTTAGTAATCTTTTCAAAGAACCATATTTAGCTTTTTTCCTCTACTTTATTTGTTATTGTGCTCATCTTTCTTTTTTCCATATGCCTTTCTTCAGTTTCATTTTTTCCATATTTTCTCACAAAATATGGAAAAATACGTTATGTGTTTTTAATATTAAAATTTTTATGTTCAGGCTTTTGTATTTTAACATAATTTATCAGAGAATGTATATAATTTACCTTTACCTTATATGAATATTTAGTTTTATAGTAATATTAGGTTCTGATTTTTCTTTTAACATGTAACGTGTTTCCTTTGACTTTTAACATACATGGTTTCTGTTGAAAAGTAAACCATTTTATTATTATTATTGTGAAAGTTTCATGTCATTTTATCCTTGCTACTATAAGGATTTGACATTAATTTTTCATCTTGGGAAATTGACTATGGTATATCTATGTGTGGTTTTTCTTTGTATTTTTCTTTTATGGAGACTCCCAAGCTAGATTCCGTGGGTTAAAGTTTTTCTTCAGTTCTGGAAAATCATTAGTCATTACTTTTTTGAATATTTATTTTGACTTAATATCATTTTCATTCTAGCCTTCCATTTAGACTTAGAGCTTTTGCCGGTATTCCACAGCTCTCTTATGCTTATTTCTTCATTTTGTTTCTGTTCATCTCTTTCAGTTTTTTTTTTTTTTTTCTGTTCACCTAAGTTGCATCAGAATGTTCTTCAAAATTTTTTATTCTGTAGTTTTTCAGACTAACAGCCCTATATTCTGCCATTAAACATATCCAATAATGTCTTGATCTCAGATATTTTTCAAGTTCTAGAATAATTTCTTTCTAATTATTTGTTTAAACTCTTTAATTCTGCATATCTTTAGTTTGTATTCTTTTCATATCTTTGGATAAAGTTATAATCATTAAAGTACATGTTTAATAACAACTATATTGAAATAAGCTGGGGTTTATTTTTATTTTTTCCTGATTTGAAGATTTCTTATCAAAATAAGTTTTATATGTCTTTTCCAAGTTTAGGGTTTACTTTCATTTTTAATTTAATTTAATTCAGAAAAAGCATACATTTTATTTAAAACAAATGTCTGTTTGTTTTTGTTTTCCCATTTTATATGACACATAGACAGCACATACGTGTATGTATATGTTTGGATCCCAGAGTAGGCAAATGAGAATAAACTTACTGTACCATATTGATCAAACTATCTACATTTTTGCATAATTAAAAAATAATAAAACCAAAAGAAGAGTATGTAGTGACAAAAAAACTTAATTTATGGAAAATAATTAAGTGGAAAATTCAAAAGTGATAGGTCACATTGTCTTTAAATATGTGACTTATGTCCACCAATTTTTCCCTCTTTCTTAGTAATAAATTTTTGTAATTGCTTAGCTATTTATAAAATGGTTTTCTACAAATAGTATCATTTTTAACTTAATTCACCTGCTAACCAAATACTTAATGATTGCATTAGTCTGTTTTCACACTGCTGATAAAGACATACCCAAGACTGGGCAATTTACAAAAGAAAGAGGTTTAATGGACTTACAGCTCCACATAGCTGGAGAGGCCTCACAATCAAAGAAGAAGGCAAGGAGGAGCAAGTCACATCTTATGTGGATGGTGGCAGGCAAAGAGAAAATGAGGAAGAAGCAAAAGCAGAAACCCCTGCTAAATTCATTACATCTCATGAGACTTACTATCACTAGTATAGCATGGGAAAGATCTAGCCTCATTATTCCTTTACCTCCCCCTGGGTCTCTTCCACAACATGTGAGACTTCTGGGAGATACAATTCAAGCTGAGATTTGGATGGGGACACAGCCAAACCATATCATTCTACCATGGTCCCACCAATCTCATGTACCCACATTTCAAAACCAATCACGTTTTCCCAACAGTCCTCCAAAGTCTTAACTAATTTCAGCATTAACCTAAATGTCCACAGTCCAAAGTCTCATCTGAGACAAGGCAAGTCCTTTCTGCCAATTAGCCTGAAAAATCAAAAGCAAGCTAGTTCATTCCTAGATACAATGGGGGTACAGGTATGGAGTAAATACACACATTCCAAATGAGAGAAATTGGCCAAAACAAAGGGGTTACAGGCCACTTGCAAGTTTGAAATCCAGCAGGGCAGTCAAATTTTAAAGCTCTAAAATGATCTCCTTTGACTCCAGGTCTCACATCCAGGTCACACTGATGCAAGAAGTAGGTTCTCATGGTCTTGGACCCTTCAACCCAGCAAGGTACAGCCTCCCTCCCAGCTGCTTTCATGGGCTGGCATTGAGTGTCTGTGGCTTTTCCAGGCACACAGTGCAAGCTGTTGGTGGATGTAACATTCTAGGGTATGGAGGATGGTAGCAGTCTTCTTACAGCTCCACTAGGCAGTGCCCCATCCGGGACTCTGTGTGGGGGCTCCAACTCCCTTCTGCACCATCCTAGCAGGGGTTCTACATAAAGGCACCAGTCAGGCAGCAAATTGTTGCCTGGGCATCCAAGTATTTCCATTCGTCTTCTGGAATCTATGTGGAGGTTCCCAAACCTCAATTCCTGACTTCTGATTACCCAAAAGACTCAAAACCATGTGTGAAGCTGCCAAAGCTTGGGGCTTCTACCCTTTGAAGCCACAACCTGAGCTGTACATTGGCCCCTTTCAGCCATGGCTAGAGCAGCTGAAACACAGGGAACCAAGTACCTAGGCTGCACACATCATGGGGACCCTGGGTCATATCCATGAAACCATTTTTTCCTCCAGTTCCTCCAGACCTGTGATGGGAGGGCTGCTGTGAAGGTCTCTGATATGGCCTGCAGACATTTTCCCCATGGTCTTTGGGATTACCATTAGGCTCTTTGCTACTTTTGCAAATTTCTGTAGCTGGTTTGGATATCTCCACAGAAAATGGGCTTTTGTTTCCAATTGCCATCAGGCTGCAAATTTTCCAAACTTTTATGCTGTGCTTCCCTTTAAAACTGAATGCCTTTAACACTACCCAAGTCACCTCTTGAATGCTTTGCCACTTAGAAATTTCTTCCACCAGATACTCTAAATCATCTCTCTCAAGTTCAAAGTTACACAAATCTCTAGGGGCAAAATGCTGCCATTCTCTTTGCTAAAACATAACAACAGTCACCTTTACCTCATTTCCAAACAAGTTTCTCATCTCCATCTGAGACCACCTTAACCTGGACCTTATTGTCCATATCGCCATCAGCATTTTGGGCAAAGCTATTCAACAAGTCTCTAGGAAGTTTCAAACTTTTCCACATTTGCTGTCTTCTTATGAGGCCTCCAAGCTGTTTTAACCTCTGCCTGTTATCCAGTTCCAAAGTCGTTTCCACATTTTCAGGTATCTTTTCAGCAATGCCTCACTCTATCCATACCAATTGACTGTATTAATCTGTTTTCACACTGCTGATAAAGACATACCCACGATTGAGCAATTTACAAAAGAAAGAAGTTTATTAAACTTCGAGATCCACATGGCTTGGGAGGTTTCACAATCGTGGCAGAAGGCAAGGAGGAGCAAGTCGCATCTCACATGATGGTGGCAGGCAAAGAGAAAATGAGGAAGAAGCAAAAGTGGAAACCCCTGCTAAACCCGTCAGATCTTGTGAGACTTACTATCATGAGAACAGCATGGGAAAGACCTGCACCCATGATTCAATTACCTCACCCTGGGTCCCTTCCACAACACGTGGGGATTCTGGGGGATACAATTCAAGTTGAGATTTGGATGGGGACACAGTCAAACCTTATCAATGATGAAATAAAGCATAATTTTCAAGTGCACATGTAAATATATAAAGTAAAACATTTGATAAACAACTTTCCTTAAGTCATATTACTGGCAAAATCATGAGCTTTTGCTAGGGGCTAGTTATAATCTTGCATCGTAATTAAGACAGATTAAAACAGAGAGGATTAAAGTTTAAACACCCTCAAAAAATTTTTGACTCAATCATTTTACATAAGCTCATTTGCCAAAGTAATATTTCCTGTATGACTAATAAAGTCTAGTAGAAAGGTTGACCCTTTGATCATAATGCATTAATTATTGAAAGTAATTTTTGCAACACTTGATAAAATATTATATTAAGTAGTGATGACTACTTTTTAAATCTCCAGTTACTCTCTCCAAATAAATTCATTTCTTAGAATTTAAAACTTATAACGTGAATGAATATGGTTTAACATGCTATTATCAGGTGTAAGCTAGCTAGAAAAAAGACAGGAGAGAGAAGAGACATGAGAAAATAATATACAACCCATATTTAACTTACTAATATAATTTTGAATTAAAGTTTAAAAAATTGTTACTATATCAAATTCTGCCTTTATTGATCAAAACATTTTAAATGGTGAAAGTGCTATCTGATTCAAATAAGTGACTAGCCAGTGACTCTGTATCATATCAAAAGAAATTTTAATTTTAAAGGCTGTGAGCTGGGTTGTTCTGCTCCAATGCTGAAAAATAGATGTGAAAAAACTAGACAAAATGAGTGTGCATGTAACCAATGAGCATTAAAATTAATGATTGTAGAAAGCTGAGGCACAGATGAAAGATGTTTTGCTCTTAGACATATATAGAAAGATTTAATTGGTAAAATCAATGTCTTTGAAGTAATTTACTGAGAATAGGTAGTCATTCGTAACAGTAATTATTCTGAAGTAAGTGGTAAAACGTATTTAATTTAAGTCATATTATCATTGAGATAAGTGAGTATTCATGCTCCAATCTTAAAGCAATTCTTTTAGCAAGAACAAAAATAGCATAGTCAACTTAATGCTCTAAGTTTCTGAACTTTTGTAAGATGAATGCCCCTAAATGAAAAGGTGTTCATGCCTAAATGAGCATATTGAATATAAAGCAATTTAACACAATGAAATTTTTCTTAGATGATGCCTTCTCCATGAATTAATTTTTCCAGCAGTTGAATTAAGTTATTAAAGATAATACTACGGTTAAGATCATTACATGTTATTTAACTTTTGTCAGCATTTCAAATTTATTAGATATTTACAAATTAACTATAAAGGGAAGTATAATAAAATAAGAGAAAGATGTAACAATATGTATTTGAGATTGATATTTAAAACAGAATTATATTTTAACCACATTATGTATTGTTATTGATTTTATTATTATTATTATTTTTTATTTTTTTGAGACGGAGTCTTGCTCTGCTGTCCAGGCTAGAGTGCAGTGGCACTGTCTCAGCTCACTGCAACTTCTGCCTCCTGGGTTCAAGAAATTCTCTGCCTCAGCCTCTTGAGTAGCTGGGATTACAGGTGCATGCCACCACATCCAGCCAATTTTTTTCATATTTTTAGTAGAGATGAGGTTTCAGCATGTTGGCCAAGCTGCTCTTGAAGTCTTGACCTTGTGATCCACCTACTTCGGCCTCCCAAAGTGCTAGGATTACAGGTGTGATATTATTATTATATTAACAAAGAGGTATGGGCCAAGAATGTTCTAAAAATATAGAGCAAAACTTTTAAGTGAATTGTTAATAGCTAAGTTCATAAATACTAAAAAAAAACCTATAATTGGGACAAAATTAAATTTCTCTGAAATGAAACAATTTTTCTTAGAAATCATTATGGGATCTGTGTAAGTCCTTCAACAAAAACTATAATTTTGAATTAAAAACTTTTATGTTTTTATTTTTGAGAGTAAGATTAACTATAAAATTTTTCTTATGAAATGAATAATTCTTCATTTTGACATACAAAAATTTAACTAAGCTCAAATTTTGTAATAAACTTATGGACATCTATATTTTGTTTACATGATGTGATGTCACTCCTGTCAGTCCTTTTTAGTGTGTCCAGATATTTGTCTTTTGCATGTAATTTGTCTATACCATAAAAAAACTTAAATCATTTAGCAAATAATTTACTGAGTACCTACTCCATGTAAGGCAGAATTTTGTGTAAGTCACTGAAGTGACTGCCATAAATACAACAAATAAAAATCCTGGACCTCCAGGATACATTTTAGTTTGGTTGGAAGTGGGGATAGGATCAAATAGGATCAAACTGAGTCAGTCACCACTTGAACATGTGCCATGCTCAACTTGGGCATATTTTGGATTACCAATAAAAACATATAGGTAGAAGACAGGATATTAAGGTAGGAGTTGGGGCTTGACTCCAGAGGTAGGACTGGGACACCAGACCAAATTGAAGACTAGCTAAAATAGGGACAGGGTGGAGGCAGCTTTTCATAAGACATGCTCAGCAGTGTACCATGGCAGTTTACCATTGCTATGGCAACATCCAGAAGTTACTGCATCTTTCCATGTCAACCACCCGACAACCCAGAAGTTACCACCTCTTTTCTAGAAATCTCTACATAGTCCACTGTTCAATTTCTGTATAATTAAAAGTGGGTATTAATATGACTGCAGAAATGCCTCAGAGCTGCTACTGTGGGCACACTATTTCTGGTGTAGCCCTGCTCCACAAACAGCAGTACCTCTGCTGCTGCTGTACACTGCCACTTCAATAAAAGTTGCTAACACTATCAGCTGGCCTTTGAATTCTTTCCTGGGCAAAGCCAAAAACCCTCCCAATAATAAGAATGATGAGGCTTAAGTGCTCTGCACCATTACCACTACTACCCTAACTGTTGTTTACAGTTGTGTACTATATTTGAATATTTATCTCACTGTGTTTCAGGCAACACATCCTTTACATTCATTAGGAAGGCTGAGGTACTGAATTTAGTAGCTGAGTTTCAGCTCCAGACCTTATATAGGTTTGAGATTTTTACTTATGTCTCAAGATGCACATTGTAATCTCATTACCAAGTCTTGTATAATTTCACTTGGCCACGTGGCATCACTCACTATTTATCGTTTTGTATTTCTATTTAATTTTTATTTCCAACACCTGAAGATCTAATGCTTTGTTGCCAATCACAAATCATAATTCCCAAATGGGGGCCGTTTTGATGTTGGTTTCACACATCTCTGAAAATGACCCAAAAATGTTTTTTATAAAAAGCCTTAAATTTGGAAAGAAAAGGAAGTTGATCTTAGTTGTATACTTTATTGCTGTAGTTACATAAACTTTTCAATACGTACAAATAAACCAGCGAAAAGCAGTGAAATAATTCTTATTTAATTTGGTTAATAAGAATAATCTCAAACTTTAAAGAGAAGCATGAAAACTCTTCATTACAGAAAAGCATAAAATGTGTATTGTTTCTCTTTATCACTCTAATATCTCAATACCAAAGCACCAAATAGTATCTATGAAATATCAGCATGGCAGTAATAATTACTGGTAACACAATTTCAGTTTTAATTGTTACCATAATAAAAACGAGAGAAAATTAGAACTTTATAAAAACATTATCTAGCATTTTCTTACCAATTCAGCAAATGGCTTTATTTTCTATCATATTAGTAAAATACAACTAAGTTCAACCAGCCGATCATTTTACTTTCTCACATTAGATTTTTGGTTTCTTATTTTGTCTTATGACTGTTTAATCTCAGTAGCTCAAGTCAAAGCCTAATGGTCTGTAGCAAAGCTCAGCCTCAAAAATCAGAATCAGGTGAATGTTATGTTAAATAATATCTCATTAAAAAAAGCTCACATGGCCTTATTATCTAGTCTTCTAATTTCAAAATATTATTTCTTTACAAAATCTGATACTTCTCTGTCAAATATCACTAATTATCAGATATCATGTACTATGAAATTTCTTCTTCCCAAATGTTTTTAAAATACAATTCACTAACATCTTGATTGTTCCTTCTTGCTATCTTTTAAATTCGTTCCTCTCTTTATATGCTGAAAACATTCTCAGGCTTAATTACTGGAAGCCTCCATAAAGGCAGATGTCTGATCAAAATCTCAGACTTCTTATGTAACCCCAATTGTGGGTAAAGGAATAAAAGTTTCTTGGAAATAATAATAAAACATACTGGTTTCTGTTCATCTAATTTTCTAAATATCACTAAGGAGGTCAGCTATTAACTTGTCTGAGATAAAATGTGAAGCGAGACATACTTATCAGAGAAAGAATCAGAGAGTGCATTAATCTAGTAATGGAAAACATCCACTGGAATATTTGGCAGAAATGTAATGAGTCATGCAAGCAAACTGAGGACAATATACACAGATCATCACGTTGATATGGAGGAGCAATCAAACAAGAAGATGTAATGATTTGCTTTCTTGTTATCAGAAGTATAAAGTGTGAGGTGAGCTGAAAACAATGAAATAGTTTAATAAAATAGTATTATGCTCTGATCCCCAATCTATTCCTGATTATAAAGTAAAAATAAATATAAGAAAATTAATAATTATAAATTAGAAGCTGAGGATGTCAAACTCTTGCAAAATATTATGAGAAAGTCCAGAGAAGAGTCTTGATGTGTATCTACTGATAAAACTAAATTAGAAGAGTATGTGTACTAAAACATTAACTTGAATGTGCATATTTAAGAATCTCTTCAGAGCTACAGACCTATTTTATTGGGCTCTGGTCTGGTCATGGTCAGGAGAAAGAGCAAAGTAAATATTCCTTGAACATGTATTTGTTCACTTAACCTGCTGATTACATTGTTGTATGGAAAGGAGTATGAACAAAACAGAGAGGGTGGATACATTCATAAGGAATACATTCATCAGTCTTCTGAAATTAAAAAAAAAAAAAAAAGACTACTCACAGTAGGATTTATTTGTATCCTGAAGTGCACAGCTAGCATGGTGACTCAAAGTTGTTTTCAGAGATTCAGTCTGTTTCCATCTTTTCACTTTCACACTTCAAGGCTCAGTTTTTTACCACATGTTTATGGTTTTGTGGTAATATATTTCCTTTTTCTAACCAGGCAGGAAGGAAGAAAATATTATGGTTGTCATCTGTATTGGGGATGTAAGCTGAAATGACCACCTGATTATGTCCCATTGGTCGTAATAGTGTTTCATGATCTCATATATTTTATATAGCACATTGCCACCTGTGATGGTTAATAGTGTCAAATTGATTGGATTGAAAGATGCAAAGTATTAATCTTAGGTGTGTCTGTGAAGGTACTGCCAAAAGAAGTTAACATTTAAGTCAGTGGGCTGGGAAAGACAGACCCACCCTTAGTCTGGGTGGGTACAATAGAATCAGTTGCCAGCATGGCCAGAATAAAAAGGAGGCAGAAGAATGTGAAAAGACTAAACTGGCTCAGCCTGCAAGCCTATATCTTTCTCCTATGCTGGATGCTTCCTGCCCTCGAACATCAGACTCCAAGATCTTCAGCTTTGGGACTTGGACTGGCTTCCTTACTTCTAAGCTTGAAGATGGCCTATTGTGGGACCTTGTGATTGTATGAGTTAATACTTCTTAATCCTATCTTATAGGATATATACACACATACACATATATGTGTACACACACATATATAGGATATATATATGTCTTATAGGATACACACACACACACACACACACACACACACACACATCTATCCTATTAGTTCTATCCCTCTAGAGAACCTTGATTAATACAGATTTTGATACCAGGAGTAGTTCTAGAGGAACAGAATATTAAGAATGGAGTTCTTTTGTTGGTTTTGGGAATTCTGGGGATGGCTGCTTAATATGATTAGACCCCAAAATGTTAAGGACTCTACTTCTAATAGTATGGTGAACACTGATAGTCCTTGGCATAAACTGTTCAGAGAGTTATGCAAAATAATGCATTCAATTGACACTCCTGATTCACTGCTCCTGAGAGGCAAGGAGTTTAGCGACTCTACATAATACTTTTGACTATATGTGAAAAAATAGGAAACATAATGAAGTTGGTTGGTTGCGCCTCAGTTCACCGGACAAAGTCATGAAAGGAAATAATAAACTTGGGATTCTAACTCCCAGCTTCAGAAACAGATACTTAGCCTCAAGTCTGCTAAGATTGCCCTGAGTGAGAGTCTTATCTCCTGTGGAGAAAGAACTGAAATTGTGGAAAAACAGACACAAGCTCTTATCATGTGAGTGGCTGCCCTGCAATGAAAGGTGCATGCACAGCCTCACCATGTGTCTACTGTTAAACTGAGGGCATTGACTGGAAAAAAAATGAGACCCTACAACTTGGAATGGGGAGGTGTGAGAGGACCCTGGTGAAACTGGGGAAACTGAGCTTGTAAACACTGATGAACCTTTTTTTTTGCCAGAAGAAGCAGATTCCCTATCCCCAGTATTGGCAACATCCCCTCCCTGACCCACGCTGCCATTGGCCTTTGCACCTTTGTCTGAGGAGATAAACTCTGTGCTGCCTGAGGCAACAGTGATGGCCTCCCCTGAGGCAGTTGTCAGGCAAAATAATGTTGATTCTCCTCAGTAGCCACCCCCAACACCCCTGTTTGCTTCTAGACCTATAACTAGACTAAAGTCCTGGTGGGCCCCTGAAGGTGACGTTCAGAGTGTGGCCCACGAGGATGTGTGCTACACTCAAAAAAAAAAAAAAAAAAAAAAAGCTTTAGTTTTCTAATTTATATAAGCAAAAATCTGAATAACAAGCATGGGAATGGAAATTAAGGGTGTGGGATAATGGCAGAAGGAATATAGAGTTGAATTAGGCTGAATTTATTAATTTGGGCCTAATAAGTAGGGATTCAGCATTTAATGTTGCAGGTTGAGGAGTTAAAAAAGGTTCTAATAGTTTATTTGCTTGGTTAGCTGAAATATGGATTAAAAGATGGCTCGCTGTGACTGACCTGGAAATGCCTGATCTCCCTTGGTTTAATGTAGAGGAAGAGAGCCAAAGGCTTAGGGCGATTGGGATGGTGGAGTGGATTAGTCACTTTAGACATATTCATCCCAGCTGGGAGGGTCCAGAAGACACACCCTTGACCAACACTTTGCACAACAGATTTGAGAGAGCAGCAGCTGCATCTGTGAAGAGCCCCGTAATTGCTATTCTCTGTATGTCAGCTCTAACAGCGGGAACCACAGTCACTCAACCACAAAATTTAAATTCAATGTGAATAATTGGTTCCTGAGTTGGCAGGGGCCAAGTTCTGGTACTTAACTATCAATGGCAAGGTGGGCATAGCTACCGTAAAGGAGAGCAGAGGCAAAACAGCAATCACAGTAGTCTGATTGGTGTAGAGCTCTGGCATTGACTAATTATTCACAGTGTTTCTAGAAGAGAAATTGATAGGAAGTCTACTGCATTCCAAGTTAATTTATATAAGCAGAAAACTTCCAGGTCGAGTGAACAAAAGACTAATTTGAATTATAAAAACATAGAATCTGCCCCTCAACCAATGAGCCAGTTTACAGACCCTGAACTACTTGAATGAAGGGAAGTTTGGGTCCCCTTGAGGAAGGACCCCACTACACTACCGACAATTTATGCCATTAATCTTTTTCCCTTTCTTCCCCAAGATGACTTCCAGCCTTTTACCAGGGTAACTGTGCTTTGGGGAAAGGGAAATTATCAGAAATTTTGTGTACTACTGGACACAGGCTCTGAGCTGACATTGATTCCAGGGTACCTAAAACATCATTGTGGTCCTCTAGTTAAAGTAGAGGATTATGAAGGTCAGGTAATTAATGCAGTTTTAGCTCAGGTCTGACTTACAGTAGGTCCAGTGGATCCCCAGACTCATCCTGTGGCCATTTCCCCAGTGCAAGAATGCATAATTGGCATAGATATATTTAGCAGTAGGCAGAACCCCCACATTGGCTCCATGACTGGTTGGCTAAGAATTATGATGGAAAAGGCCAAATTAAAGCCATTAGAGTTGCCTCTACCTAGAAAAATAGTAAATAAAAAACAATATCATATCCCTTGGAGAGACTGCAGAGATTAGTGCTACCATCAAGAACTCGAAAGACACAGGAGTTGTGATTCCTACCACATCGCCATTCAACTTTCCCAATTGGCCTGTGAAGAAGAAAGGCAGATTTTAGAGAATGACAGTGGATGTTCCTTGTCATAGTTCATATTAATATATTAGGTTGAATTTTATACAATTACCAATATTCTACTATTTTGTCCTATATATATATATATATCAATTTAATATGGTTCAACACAAGATATATATAATTCCCAGTGTTTTCTTTTTTTATGCATTTCAAGGTTTATGTTTGACATTCTTGCCTTTCTTCCTGAAGCACTCGCTTTATTTATTTTAATCAAGGTTTCTGGCAACAAATTTCTCTTTATTTTATCTTTTTTTTTTTTTTTTTTTTTTTTTTTTTTTTTTTTTTTTGAGACGGAGTCTTGCTCTGTGCCGGAGGCTGGAGTGCAGTGCCACGATCTCGGCTCACTGCAAGCTCTGCCCCGCCGGGTTCACGCCATTCTCCTGCCTCAGCCTCCCGAGTAGCTGGGACTACGGGCGCCTGCCACCTCGCCCAGCTAATTTTCTTGTATTTTTAGTAGAGACGGGGTTTCACCGTGTTAGCCAGGATGGTCTCGATCTCCTGACCTCGTGATCCGCCCGTCTCGGCCTCCCAAAGTGCTGGGATTACAGGCTTGAGCCATCGCGCTTTAAATATTTTTCCCTGGGAATTGTAGGGGTTGAAAAACCTTATGTCCATTCTCCTAGGATCCTAGCTGGGTCCAAGAATTAAATTAACATAGCATAGATTAACAGGAGAAAATTTTGATATGTTTGACATGGCACAGGGACCCTTATAAAGAAGTAAAGACCCTAAAGATGCAGTTAGAGTCAGGTACTTACATAGTGGATTGGACAAAATATAGTAAAATGTAAAAATGTGACTTAATTATGTGTGGAGGCTTACTTAAAAGATAACAGTCATTCTAACAAGATCTTTACCGTATTCTTTGGATCTCAACTGCTTGCCCTTGAGGATAAGAATGTTACCTTTTGCTCTAGTACAGGTAGAGAATCTTTCTGACAGGAATTTCATCTCCTGCTCTTAAGAAACAGCACGAAGCTCAAATGATCTTTTTGCATCTGCTCTTTTTAAAGTGTCTTTAATTTAAATAGTCAATATGGCAGAACAGCATATTTTAACTCTGTCACAGGATTGAATTAAATATGAAGATTAGCTTGAGGGAGAATCACATATATATAAAAGACTGAATCTTATAAATCATAGACTTCTCACTTGGGTGTTTTTATGACACCCCATAGTGAAATTTGACCTAGTCAAATTAAGAATGAAGCAAGTACTTCCTAAGTAAACATATCCTTTCTTAGGTATTTTCTTCTCTCACATGTAAAGCACTCAGTAAATATTTGCTTAACGTAATTTATTTGGTAATTAGTGATAAGTATGCCTGCATCACCTCTACCACTGGGAACAGTAGTGCCTGAAAAGTTAGAACAAACATCCATCTATCTCCACAGGAGATAGTCAATAAAGAGACAAATTAGTCTCCCTTCTGTTTTTCTTCATATACTGTGTTCTCAAATTGACTATGTTTCATTTAAATTTCATTATTTTGTAATTACCTTCCATGAAAGACAGCTCAAAGAAGCATTCTCTGAGCATTTGTTGACACATACAATGTAATTAATGTCAAAGGAATATAATTGACCTCATGCAGCAGGCTAAACATATTTCATTCCTATTTTAATGCTTAAATATAGTGTGAGAAAACTTAGAAAGTCTATCTGAACTGAAATAATTTAATAAAGGATAGTAAAAGAAAATTGAAACTATTATCTAGTAGTGCAAATAGATTCCATGATGGTAGAAGGTTCTACAGATTAGTTGAAGAGTTTTCTAATCACAATAGAGACAGGGAAGATAACTGCTTGCAAATTCTCAATGTAAGAGGCCTCCACATAGGATAATTAATATGAAGAATATAGAGAAAGTCATACATGAAAGTGAGAGAAAGAGGATACATCAGAGAAACAGTTCTCTCAACCTCTGCAGGAAAAAAAGAAAGTCAGAAGTAAGTGGAACATGATAAAAAGAATAGTCAACTTTGGGAGTTAAAGGACACTGATAATGAAAACCTGTCATGAGTTGGCAAATGAGAAAAATAAATACATTGAAACAGTAAATAACACCTGTTGCCTGATGGTTTTTCTTTGCTTTTTGTTTTTGTTTGTTTGCTATTCATTTGCTTTCCACTAAATTCAAACTTTGAGCAAATATCCATCAATTATTTTTTAATGTAGGAGGTGTCATAAGAGAACTGGTACTGTGGTTTGCTTACGGAGGAGTGCTGAAGCCAAGTTCACTGAAGCAAAGTTAAAGGGGAGGTGACCAGACAAGATCATTTCTATGATTTTTTACCTCTTTGAATAAAAATAATGGCTCTATTTCTTGAATATTTATAAGGGAAGAAATGGTAGTATTTGATACTAGCCACATAGTCTGTTTTATAAAGAGAAATTTAAATTCAATAATCTTTTTGAAAGCCAAAATTCTACTTTTTTTAAAAAAAGTGAATTATTGGTTTCTCTTTACAACTAGCACTTTATTCCTAATTCGTCATATAATTCTTAATCTAGGGCAACCTTGAAAAAAACTCTTTTACTCAAGCAAGGATGATTTATCTTTTATAAAATAGTATAGAAAGTGTGAAGAATGACAAGGTCAGCAGGAACAATATTTTGTAACATAGCGTCAATTATATTCACCAGATACCAGAAATGAAAACATTTATACCTATTTCATGAGCATTATAAAAAATAAAAGTATTCCAATTTCAGTCATTTTTCATTTGCATATTTCTGTCAGTTAATGAATAGTGTGAATTTAGTATGTATTCCTAATTTTGAAATCATCTTACAGAAAAGGTTTTATAAACATATTAATGAAGTACATAAATTTAAATAACTTTCTGATATTTTGTTGATGAGTGGAATATAGAAGTGCTCCCTTAAATATGCAAATTTAGGGGGAAAAGCAAATAAACTGGAGAAAACATTATATTTTTCACCAAAATCTGACTATTAAAATATTGTTTCCATAACTACTAAATTTTATCTTCAGAAATAAAACTATTGTAACCACAAAAAAATAAACTTTTTTTAAATGATTTCTCTCAAGGGTAAACAACTCTATAAAAAGTAACTCCTTGCTTTTCAGTAACATCCTGGGAGGGGGAGGTGGAACCAGAAGGAACAGACATATCCTGGTAATTTAATGCCTCATTGATCTCCATTTCAATCCTCCATCTCCCACTTTCGGTTAAGCAATCAAAAATATAGTTTAGCAAAGTATATATAGTTCAAGTGAAAATACAAAACTACTGCCAATTACATTCATCCCTAGGCAGAATGAAAAGGTACAGGGGGTTTCTTAGTTGACACTGCTTTTACATTTGTCTCAGAAACTCATTGCTGCATCCTCCTTACTATTCTCAAGTATTTTGTGTTGTGTATTTATTATAGTTAATTTTATGTGTCAATTTAGAGGTTATTTTTGGATGAAATAAACATTTAAATCAGTGAACTTTGAGCAAAAAATAGGTGAGTGGGCTTCATGTAATTAGTTGAAGATCTAAATAAAGGAAAAAACAAAAACAAAAACCAAAAAACAGTCTTCCTAAACAAGGGGAAATTCTCAAGTTGACTGCCTTTGAACTTTATCTGTATCATTGGCTGTCCTGGATCTCCAGGTTGCTGGCCCACACAACAGATTTTGTAGTCATCAGCTTCTATAACCTTGTGAGACAATTCCTTTATATATGCACGTCTTTTGGTTTTGTCTCTCTGGAAAACCCTAATACTGTACTCAGTTTGATTATTTCAAATATTAAACCAATACAAATTTTAGTTTTGTTTTTTGCTATATTGAATTTACAGATGAATATTTGGTTAAACTGGCAATCTGATACAGGCAGAGCAAGATGGCAGAAAAGAAAGCTCCACCAATCACTCCCACTGCAAGCAAACCAAGTTAACAACTACTACACAGAAAAAAATTTAAAAATAAAAATAAATTTAAAAAAACAACCCACAAAACCTTCATGAGTACCAAAAATCAGGTGAGCACTCAGTACTTGGTTTTAACTTTATGTCACTGAAAGAGGGACTGAAGAGAAGGAAACAGCCGTGAATTACAAACACCACCACTTCCCCAACCCTGGAAGCCATAGTATGCTGAAGAGAGCTTCTCTGGGCACTGGGGGAGGGAGATCACAGCAATTGCAAGGCATTGAACTCAGAGCTGTCCTCTTAGAGCAGAAAGGAAAACCTGACCAAACTCAGCCAATGCCTACCCACAGAGGGAGCCTTTAAATCAGCCTTAGAGAGAGAGGAATCACCAATTCCAATGGACTGAATTGAGTGCCAGCAAACCTTACCACTGAGGGCTACAGCATTCTTTGTCTCCAAGTCAACTCAATAGGCAGTCTACAACACAAGAACTGCAAATCTTAGGAGGGTCTTACTGCTGAACTAGACCCAAAGACAGTGGACTGAGGGGGCACCTGCTATACTGAAACTCCAGCTAGGGCAGCCAAAGGAGTAACAGCATCACCTCTCCTCTAACCTCAGACTACACAGCTTGTGGCTCCAAAAGACACTTTTTAAATTCCAATCGAGAAAAGAGTGGGGAGGACTTTGCTTTATATCTAGGATACCAGCTCAACTACAGCATGATAGGACAACAGTCAGAGTCATGAGGCCCTCATTCCAGGTGCTACTTCCCAAATGACATTTCTAGACACATCCTGGGATAGAAGGGATGCTGTTACTTTGAAGAGAATAACTCAGTCCTGGCAACATTCATTACCTGGTAACTGAAGAGCCCTTGGTCTCGGAATAACCAGCAGTGATATCCAAGTACTACATCGAGGCCCTTGGGTGAGCCTCCAAGACTTGCTGGCTTCAGGTAGACTCACAACATTACTATCTGTGGTGGCTACAGGATAAAAATTCTTCTGCTTGAGAAAAGCAGAGGGAAAATTAGAGGGAAATTTGTCTTGCACCTTAGGTACTGGCAAAGCCATAGGGGAATAGCACCAAGCAGACTCTTCACATTGCTGATCACAAGACTTGACTCGTGAATGGCATTTCTGCACTTGATTTGGGCAATAGGGAAGTCCACTAACATGAAGAATGAGTCCCAGGCTAGGAAGTATTCACCAAAAGATGACTTAAGAGACTCTAGGCCTTAAGGGAACATCAGTGGTAGCCTGGCAGTATTCCTCATGGCCTGAGATGGCAATAGCTATGGGGTGAGGCTCCCTTACCTTTGGAAAGGAGAGAGAAGAGAGGGAAGAACTGTGTCTTGTGGTTTAAGGGCCAGCTCAGTCACAATACAAAACATCAGGTAGACTTAAACGTTTTTTGACTCTAGTCGCTGACTACTAGACAGCACTTCAGAATTCAGCTGGGACCTAGGGACCTCACCACTCTAAAGGAAGAAACACAGGCCTGGCTGGCTTTGCCAACACTGATTTTAAAGCCCCAGGGCCTTGAGTGAACATAGACAGTAGCCAGGGAGTGGTTACAGCAGGCCTTGCACAGAACCCAGTGCTACCCTGGCTTTATGTCTCATCCAGTGCAGTCACAGTAGTGGTAGCCACAGGGGTGCTTATGTCACTCTATCCCCAGCTTCAAGTGGCTCACAATAGAGAGGGAGAGACTCTGTATATTTGTGAGAAAGTAAGGGAAGAGAACAGGAGTCTCCAACTTGTAATCCAGAGAATTCTTCTGCACCTGGTTCTCGATCATCAAGGCAGGACCTCTATGAGTCTGCAGAACCACAGCATTATTGGGCTCAGGATGCTCCCTAAAGCAAATACAGCTTAGATTACAACACACAAGTCCTTTTAAATATCTGGAAAGCTTTCCCAAGATGGGCTGCTACAAATATGCTCTGACAGTAAAGATTACAATAAATACTTAACTCTTCAATGCCCAGACACTAAGGAACGTCTACTAGCATCAGCAACATCCAGGAAATCATGACCTTATCAAATGAACAATTATAGAAAAGCAGAGATACTACATGACCTTTCACCAAGAGAATTCAAAATAGCTGTGTTGAGAAAATTCAAGATAACATAGAGAAGGAATTCAGAATTCTATCAGATTCATTTAACAAAGATGGAAATAATTTTAAAGAACCAAGCAGAAATTCTGGAGTTAGAAAATAGGCATACTGAAGAATGCATCAGAGTCCTTTAAAAGCCAAATGAGTCAAATAGATGAAAGAATTATTTAACTTGAAGACAGGTTATTTAAAAATTCCCAGTCAGACAAGACCAAAGGTAAAAGAATAAAAAATGATGGCATGCCTACAGAATCTAAAAAATAGCCTCAAAAGGGCAAATCTAAGAGTTATTGTCCTTAAAAAGGAGGTAGAGAAAGAGATAGGAGTAGAAAGTTTATTCAAATAAATAAAAGGGAACTTCCCAAGTTAGTGAAAGCTATCAATATCCAAGAACAAGAAGGCATAGCAGTGGTTGCCAACCTTTCTGGCACGAGGGCCTGGCTTTTAAAAAGATAACTTTTTCATGACCCTTGGAGAGTGGGGTGATTTTGGGAGGAAACTTCTTAGTGTTCTCTAACCCAGGGGTTCTTAAACCCCTGCCATGGACCAGTAGTGGTCTGTGGCCACTTAGGAATCCTGAGATTCCTCAGGCATTAAGAGTCTTATAAGGAGCACACAACCTAGATCCCTCACATGCCCAGTTCACAATAGGGTATGTGCTCCTATGAGAATTTGATATCACCACTTATCTGACAGAAGGCAAAACTCAGGTGGCAATGATCTCCCACCTGCCACTCACCTCCTACTGTGTGGCCCAATTCCTAACTGGCCATAGACCACTACTGGTCCATGGCACAGGTTTAAGAACCCCGGGTTAGAGAACACTAAGCAGATTTAATCCAAAGAAGACTACTTTAAGACATTTAATAATGGAACTCACAAAGGTCAAGGATAAAGAACGTGTCCCAAAACAGCAAGAGAAAAGAAACAAATAACACAGGATGGAGTTCCAATATGACTGGCAGCAGACTTTTCAATTGAAACCTTGTAAGCCAGAAGACATTATTAGTAGAAGAAAAGAAATAATAAAGACCATGGAAGAAATAAATGCAATAAAGAAACAAAAAGTTAGTTTCTTAAAAAGTTAAACAAAATTGACAAGAATTTAGGCAGACTAAAAGAAAAAGAGAAACTATTCAAATAAATGAAATAAGAAATGAAAAGGAGACATTAAAACTGATACTGCAGAAATTCAAAAGATTATTGGTGACTACAGGAGCAACTATATGCCAATAAATGAGAAAATCTATAAGAAATGAACAAATTCCTAGATACATACAACCTACCAACATTGAACTGGGAAGAAATATAAAACCTGAACAGACTATTAACAAGTAATGAGATTAAAGCCATAAGAAAAAAGATCCAACTAAACAAAAACCTGGACCTTATTCCTTCACTGCTGAACTCTACCAAAGACTTAAAGAAGAATGTATAGCAATCTTACTCAAACTATCCAAAAAAAAATTAAGGTGGAGGGAATATTTACAAACTAATTCTATGAAGCCAGTATCACCATGATACCAAAAGCAGACAAAGACAAGTCCAAAAAAGAAAACCACGGGCCAATATCTCTGATGAATATTGATGCAAAACTCCTGAACGTAATTCTAGCAAACAGAATTTAACAATACGTTAGAAATATCATTCATCACGACCAAGTGGGATTTATCCCTGAAATGCAAAGATGCTTCAACATATACAAATCAATCAATATGATACATCATAAAATCAGAATGAATAATAAAAGCCATACGATCATTTCAGTTGATGCTGAAAAACCATTTGATAAAATTCCACATCGCTTCATCCTAAAAACCCTAAAAACCTGGGGACAGAAGAAACATATGTCAACACAATAAATGTCACATATGACAGACCCTTCCCGCTGATATCATAATGAATAGGGAAAATCTGAAAGCCTTTTCTCTGAGATCAGGAACACAACAAGGATGCTCACTGTAACCACTGTTATTCAACACAGTACCGGAAATCCTAACTAGAGTAATCAAACAAGAGAAAGTTATATAGGGCATCTAAATTGGAAAGGAAGAAGTCAAATTATTCCTGTTTGTAGATGATATAATTTTATATTTGGGAAAACCTAAAGACTCCACTAAAACATTTTTAGAACTGATAAGCTCCTATGAGAATTTAATGCCATGGCTTATCTGACAGGAGATAAGAACTGATGAACAAATTCAGTAATGTTACAGGATACAAAATGAACAAATAAAAAGGAACAGGAAATCTATGTTGCTACTATAACCAGTACCATTTCTATATGCCAACAGTGAACAATCTGAAAATAAATTTAAGTAAGTAAGCCCATTTACAATAGCCATACATAAAATTAAACAAATATCTAGGAAATAACCAAAAATTAGAAAGATTTTTGAATGAGAACTATAAAACACTGAAGAAAAAGATTGGAGAAGATATCAAAAAATTAAAAAATACTTCATTTTCCTGGATTGGAAGAATCAATATTGTTAAAATGTACATATGACTTGAAATCTACAGATTAAATGCAACACCTATCAAAACATCAATGGCATTCTTCACAAAAATAGAAAAAAAATAGCCTAAAATTTATATGAAACCACAAAAAAACCAGAATAGTCTAAAAAATCCTAAGCAAAAAAAAAAAAAAAAAAAAAATTACATTACTTGACCAAATTATATTACGGGGCTATAGTAAACAAAACAGCATAATACTGGAATAAAAACAGACACATAGAAAAATGGAATAAAATAGTCAACCCAGAAACAAATTCACACACCCTGACACAAGTTTCCAAGAACATGCACTGAGGAATAGATTGTCTCTTCAATAAATGGTGCTAGGAAAACTGTGTATCCACATCCAGGGGAAAAATTCTAGACCTCAATTTCTCGCCATATACAAAAATCAAATAAAAATGAATTAAACACTTAAATCTAAGATCGGAAACTATGAATCAACTACAAGAAAATACTGGGAAAAATCTTCATAACATTGGTCTAGGCAAAGATTTTTATAGCAGTACCCACAATCATAGGCAACAAAAATCAGTATGGACAAATGAGAGCGCATCAAGTTAAAACGCTTCTTCACAGCAAAGGAGACAATCAATAAAGTGAAGAATCAGCCCAGGCAATGAGAGAAAATTACCCATGTGATAAAGTATTAATAACCAGAATATATAAGGAATTCAAGCAACTCAATATGAAAAAATTTAACAATCCAATAAAATATGGACAAAAGATTTGAATAGACATTTCTCAAAGAAGACAAACAAATGGCAAACAGGCATATGAAAACGTGTTCAGCCTCATTGATCATTAGATAAATGCAAATCAAAACTACAATGAGATATTGTCTCACTTCGGTTAAAATGGATTATGTACTAAAGACATGAAATAACAAACGTTGGTGATGATGTCGAGAAAAGGGAACACTTGTACATTGTTGGCTATAATGTAAATTAGTATAAGCACTATGGAAAACAGTTTGGAGGTTCCTCAAAAAATTAAAAATTCAACTAAAATATGACCAGGAATTTCACTGCTTAGTATATACCCCAAGAAAGGAAATCAGTATATTGAGGAAACATATACATTCCTATGCATGCTGCAGCACTGTTTACAATAGCTCAATTTAACCTAAGTGTCCATTAACAGATGAATGGATAAAGAAAATCTGATACATATACACAATGGAGTATTATTTGGCCATAGAGAAGAATGAGATCCTGTCATTTGTAACTACATGAATGGAACTGGAGATTATTATGTATAGCGAAATAAGCCAGATACAGAAAGACAAAAATTACATGTTCCCATTTATTTGTGTGATCTGAAAATTAAAAATAATTAAACTCATGAACATAGAGAGTAGAAGGATGGTTACCAGAGGCTGGGAAAGGTAGTGGAGGACTTGAGGGGAAGTGGAGATGGTTAATGCATACAAAAAAAAAAAAAAAAAAAAAAGGAGGAATAAATAGAATTTGCTATTGGATCACACAATGGGGTGACTATAGTCAATAATAACCTAATTGTACTTTTTGCAATAACTTAAAGAGTGCAACTGGATTTTTGTAAATCAAAAAATAAATACTTGAGGGGATTAATACCACACTCCCTGTGGTGTGCTTATTTCACATTGCATGCCCGTATCAAAACGTCTAATGTATCCTTTAAATATATACACCTACTATGTACCCATAAATATTTTTAAAAATTTAAAAAAACCCTAGAAACCCTATTAAATAATCTATTCTTTGAGCTCTGGACTAGCGCATAGTAAATTCTCAAATATATTAAGGTATATTTGTAAATTTTCTCTTTTATTCTACTAAATCCATATTTGATTTTATGCCAATATTTACAATTTATTTTAGTATCTGATATTCTGATATCTAATCAAACTGATAAACCGCTACCATCACAACAACCCCAACCCAAATATATGTATACATTGCTCTTTGTGCCTTTAAAAAATTGATGTCATTAGATATTAATAAATAGGAAAAAAATTATTCATTTTTCAAACCATTTTCAAACATTTTCTGTTTCACAACTATGTTTTTTTGTTTGATTTAATAACACAATATGTTCACATGAGTATTTTATTCAATTAAAAGCTGTCAATAGCTTAAAAGTCTCCTTAACTCTGAAAAACAAAACAAAGGATCAGCAACATTTTAAGCAAAAAGTCAAAAATATTACTTTAGATGTCTATTAGTTTAGTCCCCGCAGTTAATTTATGTCCTGCTCAATATTCATGAACATTTCAGCTGTCCATTAGTCCTGAAAGTTTTCCCTCTATCTTGATATCACAATCTCCAAAGTTATCAGAAATCTTCATTCCTCAGTTCCAGGAATTTCCCATCCCTTTTCTGGAAAACTCATAAATAATGCTTGTTTCGCATATAATCAGGAAATAACCATAAAAATGGGCAACCAGCAGTCCTTGGCACTTCTCTGCCAATGGAGTAGCCATTCTTTTATTCCTTTACTTTCTTAAGAAACTTTCTTTCATTTAAAATAAACAGAAAATATGGATGATTTTATTTATCTACACATAGTATCTATTCCAAGAAAATAATTGATTCTTCACTCATCTTTCCATCCCACGATATAAATGTTTAAGCTGTTTCTTCCTGTCTTCTTTTCACCTTTTGAAATCTTAAGATTGATTTTATATTATATTTCAGATGTAACTTAAAGGATGTACAGCTTGTCCCTTTAGTCTTAAGAATTTTAACCTACTAGTTGTTTATATATGTATTAAACTGTAAATTGAATTATATATGTTGTAAGTTTCCTTGCTTATGAAACTTTATCCTCCTTATCTTTATCCTCTTAGCCCTATACATGTTCCTTATTCCTCTTTATCTTGCCCTATGCATCTCTGTGCTCTTTCATTTTTATTGATTACACTTTTCTCCACTATTTGATTCAGTGTATCAAACACTCTTAATTCTTGTGTAACCACAATAATTTATAAAACTATCTGAAATGATATATAATTTACTGCCTTTTAGCTTACAGTGCTATAGTTAAGAATGTAATGTATGTCTAATTATTTTTTCTTTAGCGTTTCTTCCTCTCCCAGGGTTTGTCTTTAACCTAAGCATTCCAAAGTACTCCTAGCTATGCATAGGAGTGCTTCAAGCAGCAGTAAAATGTTAAGAACATTAACTCTGATTCAGCCACTTGGCCAGATTATATGTCTATGCCATAGATTCTTCAATTGTTAAATAGTATCTAAATCACAGGTTGATGGTAAAGGTTAAGTGACTTAATGTATTACAAATACTTAGAGCAATGCCTGACACTTGGTAAGTGCTATATAAGTGCATTGTCTTTAAAATTATGATTATTGTTATTACTATTATAATCATTTTGTTATTATTATCAATCCAACCTACAAGTTGATGACTGTTTTTATTTGGAAAATTCAGAACTTTTTTCTTTCTATGCTTTTTATTTCAAGAGTGTTTACTTGTATTATTTATTTCCACTATTTAAATATTTAGTGAAATCCCACTATTTAAATATGAGTTTCCTGTATTATTCTCTTTTCACATTGCTGACAAAGACATACCTGAGACTGGGCAATTTACAACTAAATGAGGTTTAAAGGACCTAAAATTCCACATACTGGGAAGGTCTCACAATCGTGGCAAAAGGTGAAAGGCATGTCTCACATGGCAGCAGACAAGAGAAGAGAGCTTATGCAGGGAAACTCCTGTTTTTAAAACCCTTAGATCTCATGAGACTTATTCACTACCACAAGAACAGCACAGGAAAGGCCCATCCCCATGATTCAATTACCTCCCACCAAGTTCCTTCATGACACATGGAATTGTGGAAGTTACAATTCAAGATGAGATTTTGGGCGGGGACACAGCCAAACCATATCATTCAGTCCATGGCCCTGCCCAAATCTCATTTCCTCACATTTGAAAACCAATCATGCCTTCCCAACAGTCCCCCAAAGTCTTAACTCATTTCAGCATTAACTCAAAAGTTCACAGTCCAAAGTCTCATCTGAGACAAGGCAAGTCTCTTCTGCTTATGTGCTAGTAAAATCAAAAGCAAAGTAGTTACTTCCTAGATACAATGGGGGTACAGGCATGGGGTAAATACACTCATTCCAAATGGGAGAAACTGGCCAAAACAAAGGGACAATAGGGCCCATGTAAGTTTGAAATCCAGAAGGACAGTCAAATCTTAAAGCCCCAAAGTGATCTCCTTTGACTCCATGTCTCACATCCAGGTCATGCTGATGCAAGAGGTGGGTTCCCATGTTCTTAGGCAGCTTTGCCCATGTGGCTTTGCAAGGTATAACCTCCATCCCAGCTACTTTCACAGGCTGGCTTTGAGTGTCTGTGGCTTTTCCAGGTGCCTGGTGTAAGCTCTCAATGGATCTACCATTCTGGGGTCTGGAAGATGGTGGCTGTCTTCTCACAGCTCCACTAGGAAGCAGCACCCCAGTAGGGACTCTGCCTCCACAACCCCCTCCAGACTTTAGGCAACAACGAGCATGGGAAGGAGTCCAAGGGGGAGCTGGGGACAGTTCAGCATGGCCTGTAGCGACTCCTCAACATTAACAGCTGGTTGATGGTGACAGGAGGCAGACAGGCTCCTGGGTGGAAATGAGTGGGTCCCCAGTGAAGCCCCACCTTCAAACTGGAGATGGCCTGAAGCATGGAGGGTCGGGTTATCAGTTCCATGGACCATAGTGAAGACTTATGGTGCTTTTTCCAGGGCTATCCACGGCTGCACATGGACCAATCAGCACAAACTTTCTCCACCAGCCAAAGAGACTTCCAGATAGAAAAGTGACACCACAAGGACCCTGTGGCAAAATCACACTAAGCCTTTTGTATTGATCTGTTTTTACGCTGCTGTGAAGAAATTCCCAAGACTGGGTAATTTATAAGGAAAGAAGTTTAATTGACTCAGCTCTGCAGGGTTAGGGAGGCCTCAAGAAATTTACATTCATGACGGAAGGAAAACAAACACATTCTTCTCCACATGGCAGCAGGAAGAAGTGTGGAGCAAAGGGGAAAAATCCTCCTAAAATACCATCAGATCTCGTACAAATTCACTCACTATCATGAGAACAACATGAGGGTAACTGCCCCCACGATTAAATTACTTCCCACTGGATCCCTCCCATGATACGTGGGGATTATGGGATGAGATTTGGGTAGGGACACAAAACCTAACCCTATCACATTTATTAGTTGAGTTTGTTGTTCTCAAAAAGTGTTTTATATAAGCGATAATGCTTTCTTGCTTAGTAATTTTCTGATTCTATGGATAACAGTGTTTCTTTTCATTCTTAGAGTTCTCAAATATTAAGTAAATATTTAAAAAATTTAAAACACTTTCAAATATAAACTCTGTTCAACAAATAATAATACCATAGTAATTAGTAATTAATTTTAGTTTGCATAAAATAACATATTTGATTTCTTTGTCAAATAAGTTGAGAATGTTTAATTAATCATGATCTCGTTTAAAATATGACCTAGTATTCTATTTTGCTAAAAACGTGCTAAAATACTTCACAAAAAAGATTTAGACAAAATAGTGATTAGAATTTGAAACAGCATAAATTAATATGGTATTTAAATTTGGCTATTTTTAATTATTAAAGGAAATTAATATTGAGAATATTTTTACCACATTCTTTGAAAAATTTTAAAAGTTTATTGCTTTTATCGAAACTCAATCCTGACAAATTTGCTATTTGTTTCAGTAATTTTTTGCATATCTAAATAGAAATGTATCTTATTCCAGCATTTCTTTATTATTTCTCACATAGAGATTAAGACAGGATCAAATATAATCCATATAATCATTTTTAAGAGCTGAAACTGTGTAAAATTGTTCTTCAGCTCTTTCCTACTTTCACCATTCACTGTGAGTTTTCTTATTTTAACACCCAATACTGACTAGCCTTATAGTACTGTTTTTAAGAGAATGAAGAAATACAATGGCAATAGTGGAATTATTTTTCTTGTATAAATGTAAATACAGCAAGAAAAAGAATAGCTCACTGAGCAAAGTCTGTTTTTTTGTGTGTGTCTTTATGTATTGATAAAAATCTGTAGTACCTAAATGCAATATATCTTCCATTCTCCTCTCAGACTCACAGACTCTTGTTGCTATTTTAAGAGTAACAAAAAAATAAGACAAGGGGTTATGGGAGATAAAAGAAAATAAACCCCTTTTATGCAAATGATTTCTGACCCACTTGTTCTCCTTGCAGTCACCCTGCTTTGACTTTAAAATTTACGTTCCTATAAAACTTATCTCATTGTATACCAAGATATTCCAAACGAAGAGCATTTATTTTACTTATAAGCCTTCTTTTCCGTGTTTGAAAGAGGACAGGAATAATTTTTGTATATTTGTCTTTATAACTGATAGTCGATGCACAGGATAAGCAATCATTAATAATTTGTTGAATGGATGCATATATGTGTTTGCTATTTTTAATTTTACAAAGCATAATCACATACTCCTTCTATGAAAACACAATTTCGTGAAAAGCCTTTGATGAATTCCAAAATCCAATCGTTACTTTGGTAACCAGGGTAAACTAAAAAAAAAGGACAATCATCTCTAAGGGAAAAAAAATGACAATGTAGGGAGTTTTTTTGATGATTACTTTTATGTGTCAATTGGACTGGACCACAGGGTGCTCAGACATTTGGTGAAGCATTATTCTTGGTGTGTCTATGAGGTGTTTTTAGATGAGATTGACATTCAAATCATTAGATGAGTAAAGCAGATTGACCTCCCCAATGTGAATGGATATCATCCAATCAATTTAAGAATTGATTATAATAAAAAATCTGAGTAAAAGGAAACTCCTTCTGCTTGCCTGATTGACCTGGGATATCAGCTCCTTTGGGATCTTGAGCCTGCTGGCTTTGGGACTGGAATTTACAACATCAGTTCTCCTTGGTTTCCAGGTTGCCAACTGCAGATAGTGGGACTTTTTGGCTTTATATCACAAGAATCAATTCCTTATTTTCATTATTTGTAATTTTCAAATTTAACTTGGTGGATATTAAGACAAATTATTGCCTTCCTATCTTTTTTTACCAGCATACCTTATTCTCCTTCTTTATTTTCCTGTTTACCCTCTTTGGTATGGGTGGATAAACCTCAGGGGACTTAGAAGTGTCTGACCATTGAATTTCAGCCCCAATCAATCATAAATTGAGGAATTCATCTTTAACACCTATCTTGCAAGGGTTTTGGAGGTGGTTGTGTTCTGTGGCCAAATAACCAAGGAAAAATCTGGGTTAATCAGTTTTCTTTTTAACTATATAACTTTTCTGGTCCTTTAATGTCTATTGTATGATCAATGAATAACAATATCCATGGTTAATATTTAGAAGGGTGCTGTAGAATACAGATTTCTCAAACATATTTGACTAGAATTTATTTTACTTGTGAATAATTTCTGAATTTTGTGTGTGTGTGTGTGTGTAATCATACATGAGAAACTCTCTACAGAAATATTATTTTGGCTTGCTTCATGAGAGTACAAGTTCTCTCTTGCTATGATGACTCTCTCCTTTACCTTCAAAAGGTTTTAATTTGCAAATCTGTAAAGTGAGAGATTTGAAATATATGAGCTTTAAGATGCTTCCAGATTTAAAGTATTATGATTCTATAAGGCTAATGTAAATATTTCATCTTTTTGATAAGTTCTGAGTAAATCAAACGACTTTAGTCAATAAATCAGATCTTTCTCTGATTATTTTTACAAGAAAACATGCATCGTCCTAACAAGAAATAAAGATCATTTATCTCTGAGAAATACATGCACATTGAAAAATGTTTAATATGATTTATGCCCATTTGAATTGTAAACAATTTCGATGGAAATATTGTACCACACACTTTCATAGTTTGTAGATTTAGCTCTCATGGCTGTGGAACTTCTTTCAGATGTCATGTTTGCACAATCTCGTGAATAGAATAAAATGCTCAGATGTTCTTGCTGTATTTTATGCCACACGTTACTTTAGTTAGATATTTTTAAAGTGTGTTTCTTGGCATGCAATTCTATTATTATATTCTATCTTATAGTGATTTCATCCTATATCAGCATCACTTTCTGAATTTTTAGTAGCATTTTAATTAGTATTGTCTATATTTTTAAAGTTTTTCATTTTCTTTATAAGAAAACTGATATATAACAAACATGATAAAAATATTGAAACAGGTTAATAAGAAAAAACATCTTTTAAAATTTTTACTCTATTAGAAAAGCTAAAATATTATTAAAATATTATCTGTGCTTAAAAATACTTTATCATGAGAACACAGTACATATAAGTACACATTAAGATTTGTAGCTTATTGCATTATCATAAGTTAAGCCATCACCAAAGACAGAATATATAATATGACAAATACTGTAGAATATTTCTACTAGAAGTCTCTCTTATACTAAAGGAATCACCACCTTTTCCTCTTTCTCAAATGTACCATTGTCTTTTTTTGTTTTAAGTTTAATTTTGAAATGTATATAGACACACTCAAACAGGTTACATTCTTTCTGTTTTGCATGTGATATTATTTATTTTTATCTATAGAATTTGTTCATTTTTATTGCTGTGTATAATTCCAAGTTCATTAATTTATCTATTTAATATTGGCAGATACATGCTAATTTTTTGTACTTCATATTTTCCTGATGCCTAAATATCTGCACCAACAGGTTGAGGGACACTCTGTCCAGGCTGCCAGGCATATCAGTGTGATAAAGTTCATCTCTGCCACAAACTTCCCTTCCTCCCATCACCTGACTGTTACCTACTGACATTCAAATGCACCAGTAAATTCCCCACATGCCTTTTGCTTTTGTACTTCCCCTGACTGCCAATAAAGTTACTCATCCATAGGCCCTTACTCTATCTCTGGGCTTCTCAAATTCTTGGTTGACATCCTCTTCCTTCCTGTCCCCTTGTGTGCCATGTGACACCTCCCTCTTCTAGAACTATGAGGATAATATATCTCTTTCATTTTCATATGCCTCTCCATGGTGTTATTTTCTTTGCACAAACTAACAAATTTAACCATCAAAAAAATACCCATTTCAAGTAACCCATTTAAAATTTTTACAAGACAGTAGGCATTTTGGGTTGTTTTCATTGTGGAATTGTTATGAACAATGCAGATATGAACATTGTAATATATGATTTTCACTGCATATGTACACGTATTTTTGTTGAACATATATCTAGGAATAAAAATCCTGGGTCAAAGATATATTTACAGTAAACTGGAGCAGGTCATACCAAAGGTGTGACTATATTATGCCAATAGTGTGGAATAAGGGAGCAAGCTTATTTGTCTTACTCCATATGAAAATTTATGTTACCCAGCAACATTTATTGGAAAGGCTTTTTCTAGTACCACTGTTGTCACAAACCAGATGACCATATATGTGTGGATCTGTTTCAGTATTCTATTCTGTTCCAGTTTTCTGTTTGTTGGTGTTTGTTTTTAATACTACTACTTAAAAACAAATGGCTTTTATTGAATTTAAAACCATTTATATGTCCACAATTATCTAAAAATCATATTTGGCAACAAATAAAGCAAATGTCATTTAACAAAGAGAGATTTGTGCCAAGTTCCAGTAGATGTCCAAGAAACTGAATTGTATAAATTGACACACAATACCCATTGATATTATATAGGACTCCATCAAAACTGAACATTCTTGGAATATAAGCCATCAATGTTGACTATAGATCACAAGTTCTGCTAGAAAGGTGACTGAATTAATAACAGTTCTGGATTATATATACAAGATGTGTTAGAACCATTTGGGGGCAATCTGTTGAAAATACAACCAAAAATTTGACTGTATCTCTGGAAAAATAGAGTTGTCTCTTTTGAGTGAGGTCTATGTTAAAAACTACCAAATCAGGTCTATGTTAAAAATTACCAAATCAGCTATGTGTGTGCAGACAAGCATATGCATACCTCTGGAGAAAATCTGTTAAATTGAAGTTCTAACGGCAGTGGTGATTTGTCCTGAGCTTCTGTCCCTGATGTGTTTCATTGCAAAATGTATTGGATTATAATTTGACTTATGTCATTAGACTTGAAGAGACCGACATTGATAAATCACAACAGCTATGAAAAATACATACTTTTTGTCAATCAGATTCAAATCAGACACTTCAAAAATGGAAGTATATATTCTAACTGATAAATATGAAACAAGTTTAAACCCTTCCAATGTTTGTCAGCTGTTTCATCAATTGCGATTTGGATGACCTAGAAAAGATATGGAATAGTGAATATGCTTCAAGTACTGCTCATTAAAGGGATCAAAAACTGTAATTAATATACATGAATTGACTTTTTTCAAGTAAGGAAATGTGTTAACGTTTTAAAACTAATTTGAACTCAATAAGAGATTGTTTTATTGTATTTATGGGATAAATCAAATATGAATGTCTCAGATACATTTTAAAGTTTAATAAGAAAGCTCACTTCAAAAAAAGCCTATAGGAAATTATTTTCATCACAATAATTCCATTTATGTAAGCTGGTCATAGAACTAGCAATTTGTTTTTTAAGTCAGATTTTATGTGATTATTCCTTAATCTGTATTGTGAGTTGGATTATCCCCAAAAGATAAATTCTAGTACTAACTTCCACGACCTATGAATGTGATCTAATTTAGAAGCTGAGTCTTTGCAGATGTAATCAGGTGAAAATTGTCATACCTGTTTAGGGAGGACCCTAATCTAATTACTAATGTTCTTTTAAGACCAGGGAAACTTGAACACACAGATGCACAGAGGGAAGACAATGTTAAAACACAGAGGGAGGAAGGTCGTGTGATAGTGGAGGCAAAGGCTGTTATATAAATGTATCACTCTGATTTTTTTAAACTGCCTAATTTTTAACATCCTTAAGCAAGTATCATTGTCCAACTTACAATAATTCAGTATATATATAAAATTATGACATATATTTTAAAAATCAAATGAAAATATATTACTTTTCTCTGAATAATTTTGAATAAATTATCTAGAGAATTTTATATTCATAATTTGAAAGCTCAGTTATATTAGGAGCCCAACAGGTGTTGCATTGGACTTTTAAATATCAAACATTGAGCAAACTAATTTCTATCTGTCAAATTAACTATATTGTCTTTTAAACATGTATTTATAATCAAACTATTTACTAGTGACAGTAAATAAACATTAAAAACATGGAAAAATTAACAGCATTTGAATTCCTGGTTTCTTTTTGTAATTTACATTTATGCAAAATATATATATATATATATGTATACACACACACATACACATAATATATATAAACATTGTTCTAAAATCCTATTTCTTAAGTTTTTTCAGAAATACTGATATTATATAATTATAAATAATTTACATATTTTACTGGAGTCATTTCTTATTATTTTATATAAGTAGAGATTTAAAACTCCTAATGTGGGACACAAAAAATTCCTTAGGAAATGTACATATGCATTGGGATGAATCAAATATTAATGTCTCAAATACATTTTAAAGTTTAATAAGAAAGCTCACTTAAAAGCCTATAGGAAATTATTTTCATCACAAAATTTCCATTTATGTAAGCTGATCATAGAACTAGCAATTTGTTTTTTATATCAGGTTTTATGTGATTATTCCTTAATCTGTATTGTGGGTTGGATTATCCCCAAAAGATAAAGTCGAGTACTAACTTCCACGACCTATGAATGTGATCTAATTTAGAAATGGAGTCTTTGCAGCTGTAATCAGGTTAAAATTGTCATACCTGCTTAGGGAAGACTCTAATCTAATTACTAATGTGCTTTTAAGAACAGAAAACCTTGAACATGCACATACACAGAGGGAAGACCATGTTAAAACACAGAGGGAAGAAGGCCACGTGATAGCAGAGGCAAAGGCTGAAATGATGCCATGTGATTGACAGCTAAAGAATGATAGGGATTGCCAGTACCATAAGAAGCTAAAAAGAGGCAAAAAAAGAAAAGAGACTCTTAGAGCCTTCAGAGAGAGCATGGTCCTATTAACTTTTATATTTTGGACTGCTAGTCTCCAGAACTGTTGGAGAATAAATATCTGTTTCTGTAAGCCACACAGTTTATAGCAATTTGTTATAGTAGCCCTAGGAAAATAGTATCCACTAGAAACTTGTTCATAAAACTACATATTAGATGGAACATGTAAAAAAATAGTTTTTCAACTACATTTCAAGATATGTGTTAAATAGTTTTTGTGACAGTCTTTTACACATCTGAGTGAAGGGCTAGCAAGCACCTTTTTCACATTGTGGCAGGAGAGAGATAGCAAAGGGGAAAGTTCCACACACTTTAAACCATCAGAGTTTATGAGAACTCACTCACTGTCATAAGAACAGCAAAGGGGAAATCTGCCCCCCATGATCCAATCACTTCCCACTAGCTGCCTCCCCTGACATATTGGGATTAAAATTCAAAATGAGATTTGAGTGAGGACACAGAGCCAAACCGTATTATTCTGCCCCAGGCTCCTCCTAAATTTCATGTCCTTCTCACATTTCAAAATACACTCATGCCTTCCCAACAGTCTCCTGATGTCTTAACTCATTCCAGCATTAACTCAAACGTCCAAGTCCAAAGTCTCACCTGAGAAAAGTCAAGTCCCTTTTGCCTATGAGACTATAAAATCAACAATGAGGGCTGGGCACGGTGGCTCAAGCCTGTAATCCCAGCACTTTAGGAAGCCGAGACGGGCGGATCACGAGGTCGGGAGATCGAGACCATCCTGGCTAACCCGGTGAAACCCCGTCTCTACTAAAAAATACAAAAACCTAGCCGGACGAGGTGGCAGGCGCCTGTAGTCCCAGCTACTCGGGAGGCTGAGGCAGGAGAATGGCCTAAACCTGGGAGGCGGAG